>NW_009914175.1:0-15175 GCF_000696875.1 Nestor notabilis
TGCCAGGTTCCCAACGGATGCAGGGGTTCTTCATCTTCTGTGACTGATGGCCGAGGCCAAAATCAAGCGCTCCAGCCACCCCAGCACCAGAGCCTGCGGTTGCACGTTAAATCATTGCATACCGGTACATACCTTACGACTTTACTTACTTTCCTACTTACCCGTAAGACTCTTGATTTTGTCTACTACAGTCTTGAACAGTTGAGCACTGGAGCTTTTCCTTACTCCAAAGAAGCTTATCTACACTTTGACAAAATCTGTCTTTATTTAGCCCGGGCTTTTTTTTTTTTTTTTTTTTTTTTTTTCCAATAGGCTCTGTAATACTTAAATTGTTCTGAGAGCACAAAAGCGTTTTCAAAAATCAATAATTGCAAAGTTTTATGAAAAAGAACCCATGCATTCAAAGGCTCTGAACACAGTGTTTGAGGTGTGCCCTCACCAGTGCCGAGTACCAGTGGATGTGAGGCATGTGTGTGAGGGTTCCAGTAAAAATATCAGATAAGAAAATGCCAAATGTCTGCAGATAGTGAGATAGTGTGCTATACTTCAGTTAGGCTCATTTCTGCGTTAGCTTAGGTTTTTTTCAGGCTGTGATTCATGGACTAAAGGTCTGCAAGATATCAGAAGGGAGCATTAGATCAAAAGGTGCACACATACTTTTCCACTTACAGATGCAAGTAAGCAAGCAACAGTCTAGAATGTAAAAGTTTGGATTTGAAAAATTATTAAATGGCACAGTGGTATTTTTACATGATGTTCTTCACATTTCCACTTTTCCAAAAACTATAGAATTAAATAGCTCAGAACTCTATCATGTATTCCCTTCCTGCTGTCTATTTTATTTTTCTACTTTGCAAAGTAAGAAGTCCTTACACATTCCACAAACACTTTGCCATACTACACACAATGCTTTAAAAAGCAAAAATTAAAATCAAGAAAAATTAAAATCAACAATTCCAAAATTAATGGGAAGACTGAGCTACCACAGATGCTTGATAAAAGAGTACGTACGCATTGCACTCAGCTGTCCTAACTGGGGTTTGAGGACCACTGATGGGAGCAGACATGAGAGTTTACTTTTCCTAAAAATATTCCTGGTATTTGCTTCAAATTGCAGTCGTCTTGAAGTGCTAGACCAAAAAAAGCTCTGCTAAAAACCTGGTGGTTGCAATTCACAAATAGCTTGAGAAGGAGCAGTGGTATGATCATGTTCCAGGAAGCAGTTCTTGACTCAGTAGCCTTGCATTACCATCCGCCCACAGTGTACCTGCTGTGGTGTACAAAGAATGATGCTTAGCATCGTATCTATGGGTGATCCTGCAGTGTAAGTGTACTGACGCTAGGGAGAAAATGTGGTTACTGCAAACTTTATTTTTTTTCCCTCTCATTCACATTTCACACTATTTTCCTTGGTGGAAAGATGTGTATAAATTAAATGAAGGTTGTAGGTTTTCCCTCTAATGTACTTTTATTAAACTTTAAAAGGGTAATCACTATTCTCTAAGAATAGCAGTGTGATGCTCTGCAATTGTCTTTGTTCATCCATTAATTTACAGTCTAAAAGTATTTAAGATGATCTGCCCAGTAACCTCAGAGCTTGTGTGTGTTTTAGGAGACAAGTATAAAATCCTGGCTGAGTGCTGTTAAAAGGTACCTAAGAACAAAATTGGTTTTGCTATGTGTTTAAAATCTTTCCAGGTGGCTTTACAAGTTAGACTAACTTTTGCATGTTCTAGGTAGGAATTTAAATTTTTATTTAGTAATTCCTTTAGAACGCAGTGAACAAGAAACCAGAGAGAATCAACTATCGTTTTGAATCTTCCATCTATTTGATGAGACAGTTTATTTGCTCAATACAGTTATTACACATCTCTCTAAAAAAACTACACATGAAATAAGTTTTCCTCACCAAAGGAAGGTACAATATTGTTTCATGATAGGACCAAGTTCTTAAAGAACTTAATAAAGAATCAGCATTATTCAGCAAATAAATATTTTCCCCTGATTACAGATGAAGAATCTAGACACAGAGATGCTGAGTGAAATCTGTTTAGCTTGAAATGACAAAGGAAATTTGTAATAGATGTCAAAATAAGACCTGGATTTCTTGACTCTCAATTCTTTATTATGAATTTTAAAAAGCATTATTAATTGTACTATTCAAAACACATTTAATTCAAAATTAAGACGCCGAGACATGTCTTTCTAAATCTTGCAGCTCTTTGAGAATATCCTCTGTATTCATTCCTCAAGTTAAGCACTTAAGTAGTTAAATGAAGGAATGGAATGTGGGGAAGAAGAGGTCCAAACTCCACAGACTACTGAATAATTTAATGGAAAGGGGATGGAATATTAGTAGAATTAATGAAAATGCTGTGGAAGAAAAGCTAGAGTCAGATCTATTGAAAGTTTCACTTTTTTTCTGGAAGCTTTGTAATGCTAACAGACATGTGATTTGAAACTGTTAAAGGAAATTGTTTTAAATAACTTGAAGCTTCTAAGACGAGTTTGTTTGAAGTGCATTAAATTAATCCAAGTTAAAGGACTTTCATGAGTTTCTAAAGGGTTTGTATGTTTCCTTTGGTCAACGTCCAAACTCATATGCCTGGGCAGTTTTTTCTACTTAAAAATAAATGACTGGACTGGCTTGAACATGAAGTGACTTCACCCATCTTAGTTAGAAGCTGTATTTATAGGTATGCACGCATTTTATCTGGGAGCCCTGTATATCTTATGCTGTATATACATTCACATGCGCACCAACAACATTACATGGAATCTAACTATAACGATACAGAGAAGTTCTGTTTATCATCAAACATTTCATATATCCCATTACATGTGAAAGAATTATTATCTGTCCTGTTGCAGTGCAATGCTTTTTCCTATAATGGAATTTTACTCTGCAAATTTATTTTGTATTAAAAGGTTCCACTTTATAATGTCTACGGTTCAATCAGTGATCTAAAAGGCACTTAAATACTTTGAACAAGATACATAAAATGCTTTTATTGCAAAGCTTTGCTGTATCTACCAATTTTACCATTGATCTCTTTCCATGTAAGGCACTTCTGGAATCTGCCCATGCTGTATAAAATTGCATGGTGGCTTTTGATCTCCAGCTGGTGATTAAAGCACATTATGGAGGTTTGAAATTTTTGTGTGGTCATTAGCATACCTCCAAACACTTCTCTGCTAAACAGTAGTGAATTTCTCACTGCACACTGTTTAAATAAGAAACAGGAATTCTATGAACTTATTATTTACTTTGTGCTTCAGAGGGTACAGATACCTTGAATGAGGTGAGTTTACCCTTAGCAATAGACTTACTGATCAAATAGTGACTTCTTATGGCAATTCGACTCTAGCAAAATGCAAGGAAGAATGATTTTATGTATTTTTAAATCCTCTTTTGATGCAAACAGGCAGAGCTCTGTGCCTAGAAAAATTTGTATTGTTACTCCCTTTCTACAGTTCCATATTTCCCGCTGCTTAAAGACTTCACCATAACTTCCAAGGTCACCAGGCTGTTACAGGTTTTCACAGTGGATTTTTAAACAATGCCACATTAACTCTGATGCTTGAAAGTAGAAAAAATAATAATTTCCCCCTCTTTTTTGAAAATGTATTTGTGTGGTGTGAAAAATAAAGAATTACTGTGTGTTTGTTACTTTCACTAGCAATCACTTTGGGATTTCCTTTTACAGAAAATTGATGATGATTCTAGCTTTATGTATTTGTATTTCACATTATTATAGTACATTGGATTTTATTTATGTGTTTTTACCGTCTCCATTTTACTAGGAAGGAAAGTTTACTGAATGATACCCAGATACAGAGGAAAACATAACATTTGTTGAAAGATACTACAGCCAGTAAATACCAAATAAATTCCAGAGGTTTCTGTTAGTTGTTCTACCTTATCCCCTCACTCCTAAAAATAGAATGAATATAGGTAACCTGTTTTCTAAGAAGTCAGTGGTTACAGGATTTTAAAAGGGAATAAAATCTCGGTCAAGAGAAGAGTATTGGCCTGGAATGGATGTTCCAGTTGTAAGGGAGGAATTTGAGAGGACAGTAGAACTTCTGGAAAGATGGGCAGACTAGTGAAGAAACACAATTTAGAGTCTATTATACTGTGTGGCAGAGCACCTTGAATTATTTGAATCTAGGAAATAACAGTTTCCATCTCTGCCTTTATCCAGAAGTTTGAGTAATGCTTGGAGGAAGAGCAGAAGCACAGAGAGAGCGAGCGCTGAAAGTTTGTCATTTAGGTAGCATTTTTCTTCTATTTCCAACAGCACCGTAAAATACCTAATATGTTTTGTAAGATTGGACATAACTGGGTTTGTCAAGGGAGCTCATTCTTCAGAGAAAAAACAAACCAACTAATGAAAATCAGTTCACATTGTATCCTTTGTCATACCAAAAGCTAACCCATATTCATATAAATAGGTATTTGGTGGATTGTCTCATACAAACTTGCTTTGAGGAAGTAGAAAGGGCAGAAGTCATTGACTGTTTCTTTGGAAGTAAGTATCATACAATGAAAATTAAAAATAAACCACTGCATTTCATTATAAGCCACACTTTTATGCCTTAATAGCAAACTTTATTATCCAGAACTAGCTGAAGAATTAAAAATACGTACTGCTGCTCTTCTGTACTGCAGCATAGCATGGTATCCTTCCCATCATGCTGCTGTATGGCATAGTCTTGGTGTTCATGACCGTGCTCATTTACATAGAATTTACATGACATGTAACAAAATATATGATTTGCATAAGAACTGGTTTTCTCCAAGTCCCAAGTGGCACTAAGAAGCTCTAAAAGAATGCTACCACTAGGTGTCTCATTGGTTTCAATATATTCCAACCGAAGAGCAAGAAATGCTCAACAAAATTTAACAAAAGTACAGCTAATTACCACTGACATTCCCTCCTTCGTTACACCAGCACACCCTGAATTTAATCACATGCATTATTGTAATCAAGCTGTCAATCAGATTTTTAAATATTTCATTTTGTGACATAATTACAGCAGAATCCCTACAGCCCGTCTAGAACATGGATATGGCAAGATTGATACTGTGTTACAAAATGTGATCTGACAAAAAAAATTGATGATGCTTCTGTGCAAAAATTAAAGAAACATTGAACTGCTAATGCGTTTACCCTGCAAATGTGTTGCATAGGGTAGAATGTCAAGAGTTAATATAACTGCCTGCCCATTCACTGTATAATATACTCATTCTTGTCGTGCTTTAAATGCTTAAATGTTGTCCATGTCATTTTTACTTTTGTTTAAAAATCCATAGCTTTAATTTGCTTAATTGGAACAAGCTGTATGGAGGACTTGTTTTGCTTTTAGGCTTACAAAAGATTTAGAGAAACAATCGGTGTAGAAATGGGATGCCAAGAAGATAGTTGGGCTCATGTTAAAACTCCTCTGAGTCACTCCCACCTATGGAAAGGTACAAAATTAGTGAGCCATTTGATTAACAAACGTTTGCAGATAACTCAAGGTAAAACATCCACAGTACATATTGATATCTTTGTCAGAAAGTTCATTTTCCTGCTTTTTGGTGTATGGTGGGGAATGTATTTTTTATGTTAATACTTCAAAACATACAAGTAGTTTTTCTTTTAATCAAGAAAATAATTTTTACCATCTGAGGACTATTTCATGGCCTCTGTGAATGAGCTTGCAGACCTCAGTGTGATTTTACGTAGACAGATGTCCCCCTTCACAAAAACAACTGTCACAATTGGCAATAGTTATCACATGTGCTGGCAGCAGCATGGGCTCAGGATGAATGGACAGGAGGTAGGAGAGTGTCCTCCTTGCTATGAGGAGGTAGGTGAAGATGCGGAACGATTGCAATGCCTCTGGCAGTGCCGCATTTTTAGTGTGCAGTATTATTAGTGCAGGCATCTTTATGTGACCAGTGCTGTTTGCTTTAAAAGCCACTTGTATGGGTATTTGTAGGCAGGTATTCCACTAGAATATCTTGATCTAAATGTTTTTGGATAACTTAAGATACTTTCTTGTCTGATAGCAAATTAATAATTAATTGCTTCCTTTCTGATGGCAGGTGAAGACAACTGCAAAAACATTTTTCACTGGAGAGATATGTAGTGCTTTTAAGAAGTTGCAGAAACGCACAATCCCAGCACTTTTTCCACCCTCAACTTAAGAAGACACACTGTAATGTGCTCCTTCTCTCCATCTTCATTCTGTCCTCAGGGCCTCATTTGCTTATTTTCCGTATCGCTGGCACTGGCCCTGTTATTCAGAGAACTACTGTTTTACTTGAGTAGTATCTCAGCTCCTAAGACCTCTGATGAAAAGATCTGTTTTTTCTAATTGAGTTGCTGTATTTTCATGCAGACATCTGTTGAAAGCATTGAATTAATTAATGTAGTAGCAACTAAGAAAACATGATTAATCAGCTTTGTCCCCTGCCACAGTGAACTTACCAGGGCACTGAGAGAAGATGTATAGAATCTGATGGGTTCTCTGTTTTATGATTTGTTCTTTGAGAATAGGTTAAATTTCTTTCTTCTTATCCATCCCTCCACCTCCTTTCCCTTCACACACTCGAACCTGGCTCCATTCACACGTAGGAAAGATGACCTTGCATATCTCATGGCAGAGATGAGAAGTTCTGCATTCCCTGCAGACTGGCTGCTTTTCGATAGGAGATGCCAAGCTCTGTCCTCCCCAGCTGCCTATAGCTTGTATTCAGTTGAAAAATGCTAGAAGCAAAGTGTTTTCCATGTATTGTTGAAACAGCTAATTTTTTCAGTAAAGGTATGGCTTTGAAGATATTTAAATGGCATTCAACCTACCTTAGTGATATAAATAAAGAAGCAAGTTCAGCAGTTTTTATGGCACTGTATACTGACAATATTCTGAACTGTCCACTAAACATTTTTCATTCTCTATGGAATATCATGGAATACTGACTGCAATATTTCTATTGGTGTTCTTTTACTTGCTAATAATGAAATTGCAGCAATCAACCTTTTCATTTAGAACTACTTGCTCCAAAAAGTAAGCACAGCCATTTGAAACAATTTTGTAGCTATCTCAGATGGAATGTAAGTTTTAAATTGTTGAATTGTAAGACTGCCAGCTCGTAAACATATTATAATGTATATTGGTCTATTTTGGTGAACAGCTGAATAATAATGTACTTTAAAAACAGTTTGAAATGCATCTTCTAAGATATGAAGCAGGGAGGATGACTAATATGAGAATATGGCATTTCACAGCAAACCTAATGAAAGCTTGTGAAAACTACAGTATCTCATCACCACACCGGCTACATTGGCTGCAATACAGTCAATACTATATTGACTACTAGAAGGGTTATAAGCATAAAGAATTCCATCTCTCTTGATGAAAGTAACAGAGCTGGGCCAAATGGGTAAGAGAGAAATCTTGCAGTTTCATGAATTTTGTATAACTTATTCTTGAATACTTCTTAGAATTGTGTCCTGTCTCATTGACCAATGTAAAGTTTGCTTTTCCTTCATTTTCAAAGAGTCTTTTGAAAATTATTATTAAAATAATAACATATTTTTAATACATAAATTATCTGTACAGCCCCAAAATAGAGCCTGTTTTGGCTGTGTTTCTAGTTCAGAAGACTCAAGACGATACAACTACTTTTAAAAGGACTAGATACCCTGATCAGGTGTTTACCCTTTTTATTAAGTTATTTCTTTAAAGTTGAAAATGTTTCCTAAGCATTTGCTATTTACTTGGATTTACATTGTTCGTCCATGAGACAGGCTTCTAAGAGGGATGGGTCTGCCTGGCTCAGGCATGAAGTCATTAGCCCCGTTTGCTCAACCCTGCATGCAGAGACCTGAACTAGCTCAAAGTGCACATGCCATCTCTCTCTTCTGTTCACATAGACTGTTGTTCAAGTATTTGTTCTGGGATGAAAAGCTCCCTCCCTGTAGTGAGCAATCACTGAGTGCCTATTCAACGTAGACACTACATTGCCTTTAACTCTCAATCAAGATCCCATGGCATAGCACTCAGCACAGAGGGCCAGCTCACACCCCAGGCCCCAAAAAACAAACACACCTGTTACTGAAAAAAAATAATAATAAAAAATCCCCAATATGAAAATATATTCTATATAACCAGCTAAAGATAATGCTTTTCACCACTTCAGTACTGATATCTTTGTGCTGTAGTTTGGATTAAGCTCACAATGCAATTGTTTAGTGACTACTTTATGTGTCATATGAAAGAGGGAGAGGCTACATTTGTTAATGCTCAGAATGAGGTGCAAGAAAATTTTCTCTTATAAAAAGAGGGAAAAAAGTTTGTTTGAAATTACAAAAAAGTTTGTAATATCTTTATGTAATTGGTCAAATAAGACACATAACCTTTTCCTGCAAATGTTGTTGGTCACACCACCAGAATGCCAGAACACCTGCTGGAAATATTAAATCTGCTATATCGTCCTAGAATAGTGGATAGAAGAAGTATATACATGTCGGTGTGTACCTTCCCAGGGATATCCTGAACAACATTTCTACCTGGTCTTTCAAACAAGCCAGAAGTTGTGAACAATTAATTAACCTAACAAGTAGGCTATACTTGGGTAGAAATATTTGTTAGTTATCAAGATACTAATTTATTAGGTAAAATAATCTTTAGTTGCCAAAACCTCAAAAGATGGAAAGCATAAAAGAAAGAAAGGATAATTTTCTTAGAATAACATATTTAACTCACAGCCTCAAGGTTGTTGGTTTGTTTTTCTCCCAGTGGAAAGCCAAGCATAAGATAAGGAATGTAGATTATTATAAAGCATCTGAGAAGTTCCTTGCAAAACACCAACTTTAGATTATTTTTTTTCAAATTAGCAACATGGCATAATAAAAATCAACATGTCTACTCTTACATGGTCATTTTTACCAAGGCAATGTGAGCCTGGAGGGAATATGAATCATTGAAGGCGTGGTCTAATAGTGTTTTATTCACCTTTGATTCATTGTGAATTTCTATCTCATATCAATAATAAGCTGCAAAAACTTCCAAGATAGTAATAAACACAATAAGCGAACACTAAAATTTCCTTGCTTCCTACTGTATATCAACAGAGGAAATAAATAACACCAAAAAAATCAAAACCTTCACAAAAATATATATAGACAGATGCATTCACAATACCCATAGAAGATGTTCCAAGAAAGTACCAGAAGGGACATTTGCTAGTAATCAAGGAAGCCTGGGGATTTAACAGATGAGTGACAGAGATGACAACAGGTAGGAGTGGGCAGCTGAGGGGTTTGGTCTGGTGGCAGGGAGAAAAGAATTGCACCTGGTGTTTCTGGGCACAAAAGTTGTTGGGAAACAGGTAAAGCAGAAAGAGAGCAGTGAGTCCAGACAGAACAGGGCAAGGAGAACTGAGCTGGAGTTACTGGAGAGAAGACTGGCCAACTGGAAAGCCTTTTCAAATCAGCACACTGATTAGAAAATAAAAGGACAGGCAGGGGCAGGAGAAGGAGGAAAAAAAGACATATCCGTTGTACTGCTCTCCATTACTCTTGTAAGTAAATGTTTTCCAGCTGAGGAGAGAGGGAAACTGAAGCAGATAAGACAGCAGGTAGAAGATACTTGCCAACTTCGATTTCCCAGCCAAGTTTGGTTAGTATGGCCACACATGCTACACTTGGCACATGCCAAGGTGACCATTTGTAGTGGTTCAGAATTTTACTTGTTCCCTTTTCACCACACAAAATGATCCTGGGGCACTTGCACCCCAAATGTAGTTTAGAAGGTTACATGATGAAGATGTGTTATGACAAAAAGTGAACTGCACAAGTAAAATTAAGTATGTACTGAAGAGCAGTTCTTTGCCTGATACTGTGCAGCTCTGCCAATGCACTTCAGGCTTGACTTGCAATACCCTGCATAAATACCCTGCCGCCTCTCTTTAGAGCAGTGACTCAGTCATGCTGAACTATGCCACCTCTGTGGCAGAATATAGTCTATTGTATCTGTTTTATGACTCAGAATCCAACACAGTAATCAATGCAAAACACAGCAATTCTAAAAGCATATTTATCAGGCACACAATCTGATATATCTTCATTCAATGAGCAGTAGACATTTCAGGCTAGTACGTATAACTATATCTTAAATAAAGGATTGCATTATCAACAAGCTGCATCATGTTTTTCAAGGTCCATGGGGGAGGACAGGAAAAGGAAAGCTTGGTTTCTTTTTACTGTCATCGTTGCTATCCAAAACACATAGGACTGGACAGCTCAGAGACCTGAAACATGGATAGTTTTCCTTTCTCATCAGGCTGGATCTGAGCTCTTGACCTATACCAAGACTGTTAAGAAACCAATGGTTGCCAATTTATGTAAGCAACTGCGAATAGTTTGGTTGTCTCAATATAATTCCTACAGAAAAACAGGGTACAGACCACAGCCCTGTCAGTTTTGGAATTATCACTGCAGACTGAATAGCAGCAAAGGCTTAGAGCTTATCTAAGCAGGGAACTATTCTGAAGCATATGCATACTTCTTGGTTTCATATCATGCAGAAACATTTGTTCCAGCATATACCTGCCTTGGTCTTGATCTGTTTAAGCCAATGGTAAGGAATAGCCACAAGAACATGTGACTGTTTCTTAACAAGTACGTGAGCAGGAAATTTTGAGTTGTCAATGACCAGATTTTTCCAATGACCCGTGTTTTCCTACTGTTCTTGATTCCTTAGTGTCAAGAAGCAAACTCAGCTGCACAAAGCCATTTCTGTTCTCCACAGAGAAGAATTTGTTTCTACCTTTCACAAAAGGCTTTGAAAGCAGTGTTGTGGAATTGTATCCAAAGAAAACTTCACAGTTCTCAATAACATTACCATCACGGCCACTCTGATCTTCATACCTTTAGCAAAATATGTTCAGATCCTCCTTGAGGAATAGTTTCCTCACAGACTGAATTTAACTTACGCTGCTAACAGATATTTCTTTTGTGACACATTGAGCCATCCAGTGGCACAGACTGAAAAAGTACTGTGTGTACTTGTTAATGCATTTCTTCCAGTCCCTTTCTTTATATGAGAAATACAAAAAAAAAAAAAAACCCAAATAAACAAAAAAACCTCCTGACATTGTTTTAATAGATAAAAGGGATGGATGGGGGAAAAGGAAAGAAAACAGTGAAAAAATACATAAAGTCAAAGTTTCAGATTCAGTGTTGAGGCTGCACATCTGCCGTGAACTCATCTCTTTACAGATCTATGCTGTTCTATATAGAGTGGTTGACATCAGATTTGGTCAGTCTTTGACCACCTGAAAATTCTTGTCATCACAGTTTGAGTTAGGTTAATTTCTCCCAGATCACCTCACTTTTGTCAGCACTAGAGTCCTGTGAATGTAAAACAATACCTAGTAGTTGAAATGGGAAGAGATAAGAATATATATACAGAAGCAGAGATCCAACCATTGGGGGCTTAAATGAGCCAATTATTAAGTATAGTGAGTGGGGGTTTTTTTGTTTTAAAAGATTGCGAGCAAATTAAATGCTGAATAATGGTGCCGTAGCAGCAGTGGGTAGAACTTGGTTTAGTGTGGGCAAAGAAGAAAGATCATTAACAAATAAAATAGGGAGCACCTCGGGAGACACGCCTACAGACAGTCTGTCACCCTCTGGTTTTAACATTTCATTTCAAAATTTAATTAGATACCAGTTTCTGAATGCCCAAACAAAATCAGCCTCTTTGCGTACCAACAACATGCATCAGCTTTCACTGGTAAATCTGAGGCTGCAACAAGATTCTTCATCCTAAATTTTGAGATGAAAGAATAACAACAAAAGAATACCCAGGAATTTACATTCCTGGTTCCAGCAACTCAAAAAAACCCACCATCTAACAGAAGTGAACAATGTTAATACCAGTATTTAACTCATCACTGATACACTGGAAGCAATAGCAAGGCTTTATAAAGAGTATATGAAGCAAAAATGTTTTGCACTAACTTTCCAAAGGACAGGGCTGAAAGTCTCTGATATCCTTGCTTAATAAGGAAATGCTTCACTGATCACAAAAGCAATGAAAGTCTTCCATCTTTATAGTAAAAATTTTCTGAAAGAAGTTAAAGCTGTGGTTACAGAGTAGCTTGCCCACCTTTAAGAAGCTTGTCTACTCATTCATTTAACAGAGTATCAAAGCTTTGGCTTTACTGAAAACATGTTGGTTTATTTGTTCTGAAGAGACATTATTCAAATAAGGTGTTCCCATGTCTTCCCAAGCTTCCCCCCCCCCAAAAAAAAAAAAAAAAAAGTTAAAAGTAAAATTGATTTTAGAATATCGAAAAGGAGCCATTCTTCGGTAAAACATAGTGATCACTGATTTTAGGGAAAGCTTTTACCTTAAAAAGCTAATCTTGAGTATCCTTAGGGTCAACTTCATCTGACCAAATTTTGTATCTTATCTAGGAAACCAGTATAAGTACTATATATAGCACTATAAATCCCAAACATGTAAGTCAGTAAGAACTGTTGTAGGCTTACGGAACTCCCTACTGATGCAGTGCTGTCAGACAGATCATTGCAGAATCCAGGTACAAATAGCTAATTTATGGTGTCATAAGGAATAAAAAGTGCAGAAGAAAAGCTGATGGTTCTGCTCTGGAGACAAACTAAGCTCTAATCAATGTTTCCTGTTCTAAAGCAACAGCAGCAAGTCAGTTCAATGTCCGGATGATGGAGCAGGTGTCCTCCGTGTCACAATGTGCCCTTCTGATGTCTGTATTTTTCTTACCAAAGCAACCAGGGTTTGGAAGAGACTAGTGGCATAGGGCATGTCAGGGCTTCAAGTTTTTATGTACCAAAAAGTAAACATAGCCACAGCTTTTTGAAGTAATTGTTTCTTACTTGGAAATCTGAACTGTTGTACAAATGCATGAGCTACTTTCATTACTGGTATCAGTGCATTTTTCACCAGGGGTTTATCAGACCAGCAGTTTCTGGACTTGGCAAGTAATTCAACACAGTTGTAGTAGGCTTAGTTGTGTTCTGCAGTGGGTAGGCAGGATAAGACTGTAAATCATCTTCCATTCATCTGTCTTAGACACATATCTCCCTATTTCAATACTCGGAAATCATATCATTAGACAACTGATAAAATCATCTCCATTTCATACATGCAGCCTGGGGTCCTCCTTCAGGTTGGGGCCCAGGTCTGTATTGTCCATTCCTTTTAGTGGCCCACTCACTGGACAATTTTCTTTCAGCCTCTACAGCATCTCTCCCTACCAGATGCTCCCTACCTACCCGTTAGTGTGGGGTGTGCACTGAGTGTTATGGTTTACAAAGAGAGTGGTGTGGTTTGCTCTCTTTGTGTTAATTCAGTTTTTTTCAGGCTATTCAACATATACAATATTCACAAATACCTTAATGTAAATGGACTGATCCTGTCTCCGAGTTTAATAGCAGCACTTCATCTTTTAGTGTAATCCAACCGTTACCCATAGTGCTGTAATGAACCACACTGAAGTAGCTTACAGTGTGCAGGGTGATGTTAACTGTGAACTGTGTCAATCTAAAGTGAAGCATCAGGGGGTTCATGTTCCCTCCAGCCTGGGAAAGGACAATTCTGCAAAAGGTTGTTGAGCTCATGTCAAAGAGCAGATACTTGTGCCAGCAGTGGGAGCAGTGGCTGCACAGAAGAGATTGAAGGGCAGGCAACTGCTTCCTGGAGCTCCAGAATCCAAGACTGGAGCTGAGACACCCTCCTACTGCAAGAGCTGATAAAGCTGTGTAAATGCTGCTGGTACAAACAGCCCTGAAGACTATGAGTGTGCAGAGGAGTTGCCCTCCCATGCCTCTGCAGAAGAGGGCTTCTAAGGGCCGAGGTAAGAATCATATGCTTTTTTTTTTTTTTAATTATCAATGTTTCTTACCTGGTTCAAAAGAAGTGAGGCCTAGGCACAAGGAGAATCTTTTCAGTAATGCTTAACAGCAAGTACATATGCAGACAAATTGTTGCAAAATCCAGTCATGGAGCTGTACGTGTTCGGACAAGGTCTTACTAGGAAGGTATCCTATCAGCAGGCAGCTGACTCTGCAATCAGAACAGTAGCAGTCAGCTGAAAAGCTGCACCTCCTCAGATTAGTAAAGCCCAGTATGACCCCCTTCCCCAGTAGATCGACAGTGCTTGTGTTTCTGTCTTTCCAATAGACACTGTTGACTTGCTAAGGTGAGGAACGTGGCTGTCCTATTTGCTAGGAACCTTGCAAACAGAGAAACAGTTAAACCACCAAAGATAGGCAGCAGTCTCAGACCCACAACCCTGTTAATTACTTATATGGTATTATGTTTGACAGATGATCTCTGCTGTGGTAAGGGGCTATCTTTGCATGGGCACTTAGCCCAGTAGCAAGTACAAAGCCGGTTCAGCTTCAGAGAGCCCATGGTACAGTGCAGGGGGGCTTCAAAGCCTCAAGAGAGGATGCTTCCAAATGAAGTTTCTGGCTGTATCATGAACCAGAGGAAAGTTTGACAGGAATTTTCAGTGGATAGAAGGGGCTACACATTCCCAAATGGACAGTGGGCAGCGACAGCTCCCTCACACTCAGTGACAGCAATTGCTGTTGAAGGGTTGAATTGATTTCCAAATCATGAGACACCCCATGGGTGCAAAGCCTACTGCTAGCAGCACCAGGAATCAGCTTAAAGACCTCTGTTTTACTTAAACCTGCACACCCTGTTAATGCACAGTAAAACTATACTCCCCAGACTATTACTATATTTCCTTGGTTTTGTGCTTCGTCATTGCCCAGACCCCTCACTAGATACGTGTAAGTAGAGGCAAGTTCACACAGTGCAAAACACCTATATTTTGACACAGAAAGCAACAAAGCTTTGTTGTTCTTAAAGTAGCGTAAATGCATCATGTTAGTGGAGGTGCCAACAAAGTGACTTCTGGGTCGACAGAATGTCCAGAGCTGCTGGCACCGTCGGCAGGAGCCCGCTCCCTGGAGAAGGCAGCGTGGCTCACTGCAAGGCAGAAGCCACTCGCATCCCCACACATAACAGAAAACTCACTTAAAAAGCAGCATGAGGAGGAGCGGTGCACACCTCGGCTCTGCCTGCAGCCTTGCCAAGCCGCAGCCCTCGTTGCGGCAGGGGTCGG
>NW_009914175.1:15189-58367 GCF_000696875.1 Nestor notabilis
GGCACACTGCCCGCGGGAGCCGGACAGGCTGACATCCACGGCTGTGTTGCTGCAAACACTCCATCCTACTGGCGGGAGCGTGCTGCGGCTTAGGACCCAGGCGAAATTAAATTAAACTCTTCCCAGCAAACGGGAATGCAAGGCAAACTTTGAACTGGAAACTGGCTGTCAAGCAAAGCCCTTGCTTGCGGGTGCTTTATGCACAGGCACACATAGGCAAAGTCACACTCACCTGGGGGTCACACAGCAGTAACATCAACACTCCATCTGCTTACCAAGAAAGCCAACATAGTGTTAAAAAACAGTCAGGATGCTCAGACCAGATTGGACTTTAGACAGGAAATTATCTTTTCAAATTTTGGTTGAACGATAAGAAGCTTTTAAAACTGAAGAAATGAATGATGTATGCAAAGCTGTACTTGAAATGATTCTGGTGTTGCAAATTGCCATGCTCTTACTGTGGAGCTGATGAAAATAAATGAAGCTCTGCGTTGCTGGGCTTTTTCCTCCCCCTTCTAATAAATGAAATGAAAAAGCCCCATTATTGTGCCACCTGCTTCAAATTCCTAATTGTGGTAACTGAATTCTGAAATTGTTTGTTAGCTGTGTAATATCACAGGCATTAAAAATACTGAGAGGCTATTAAGTTCTTTAAAACACAGCACTGGATAAAAAGGTGCAGCTATCTTCAGATTTTATTTCCATGAAATAACTTTTCCAGTGGAGAAATGTGTTCAAATCCTACAAGTGTATCCTGAAAAAATCCCTGTTAATTTAACAGTTAGAGAAGCTGCAAAATAAAAACCCAGGAGAGGTCCATTGGCATACTTAAATATTTTTAAGAGAGAGTGGTACGCCATTCTGTTTGTATTTTTCTAACACTGAAATATAAAAATTTCAGAAGACAATAGAAATCACATGAAATTCAAATGTAGTATTTCTGATGAGCAGGTAGGTGTGTGCACATATGTGTCTCTGAAGTGCCTATAACTATTGAATCTTGCTGTATGCCAGAACTATTGCTGCATGTGTGTGTAGTGCATCTCATTTAATTCCTAAATGTCTGTTTCTCATTTTAATAATATTCCAACTTAGACATATACATACATTTGTTTTACTTTTTTTTTTAAAACAGTAATTATCAAGACAAGCTAGAAAAAGTTGGGTTTGAAATATTTTGCCATTACAAACAATTTTTCTGAATATCCAAATCCTATTGTTTTGTACATTTTAATGAGAAAAGACTGGAATTTGTTAAACAGATCTCCTGCAAAAAGTTGTCCCACACGTCTGAGATAGTCCTTCATTTCACAAATACATATATGGATAATACATATATATATATAGGTGTATGTTTAGATTACTGGACAAGACACAACTGTTTCTCTTAGATTAACTAACTATTATTAACTATTAACTATGTGTAAAATCCGGGAGCAGATATGAGTAAAGGGTTAAAATAACAATCTCAGAATTCAAGTCAGCTGTGACAGTATTCAGCACATTGAACTGCTGAAATCTACATGGAATTAGACATCTCTTTGCCCATCGAACCAAATTAAACAGTTAGTTTGTTATTACCCTGCATAAACAGCAGTTTAGAGGACAGGGTACAGGACGAAAAGGGGGCATTTATCATCAAGCTTATTACCAGGCAGTTCCTGCAAAAGCTTGCCCACTTGCTGCCTTCCCCACTTCCCAGCTTTGGAGGCAGAAGTTACCAAGCATCACAATATCTATCCAATCAATATCACACCAAATCACAATAACTATTATTTCTCAGCTTTACACTGACACACAAAGGTGTCCTGTTGGCAGCAAAACCTGGCTTCATTGAACAGGAGGGTATTCCAAACACAAGTGCAAACAATGTAATCTGAATATTTTAAAAACAACAGAACAAGAGGAAGGGAATGACCAAAAAACTTAGTTGATAAAAGAGTTTATCAAAAAAGTTAACTCTAAATTGATCAAAATAGGAAAGAAATTGCAAATGGACATTAGCAGATGCTATTCAAATAACTTTTTTAAAAGGTTGCAAACGAAGAACAAATACAGATCTTGTAGGGATTAAGAATAAATCAAAAGTTACATATTTATTTATGTAATTTATTTTGTTCTTTTACCTCCTTTGTCATATACAGATTGACAAACTCAAAGCTGTGTTTTGATTGACATTTAGTATGATATGACTATTAATTTGTACATACATATTTTAGCTCTTGACTTGCTTGCAAACTAGTTATTACAATTGCTGATTTGATTATGTGCTAGTTGTACTTCACAAAGACTGAACCAAGGTGCTGGCAAACAATGCCTTACTCTGAAGCCATGCTGCCACACTGTGTGCTTGGCCACCTAGGCCATATGCTGTTATTTCTGCTCCTTGGAAAAAGTCCTCGACCGCAAAGAACTTTCAAAATGACCACACAAAGACCTATGCACTTTGACTTTCTGGAGCTGAAGATATCCATGTATATACCTCTAGAGATGTCATGACATATACATTTTCAAGGAACATTTTCAAACAAAATTTTGGCAAGAAAGCATTTGTGAAAAATGTACGGAGGAGGGCAAAAATGTGAGTGGTTATAGCACTGTGGCTCTTATGTAAACAAATGTTTGTGAGTATTTCTGTAAAACTAACCACATCTTGTTTGTAATTCCCT
Organism: Nestor notabilis; assembly: GCF_000696875.1. Lineage (NCBI taxonomy): Eukaryota > Metazoa > Chordata > Aves > Psittaciformes > Psittacidae > Nestor > Nestor notabilis. Next base: position 17,859 of record NW_009914175.1, read on the forward strand.
GCATGACATTAGAAAGAGAATATTTAAAAATACAGGCTCACATCTGCAGAAAGAGCAGCGCTAATTATGTGAAAACACAGAAAATGGACATAAAATGGAGTAATATATGCAGAGGGTTTTTTTAACTCCTCTAAAAGGAATGAAAAACTGGTAAAAGGGGAATAAACCAAGCATTAAATATAAACATGCGTGACTATCTATCTCGAGTATCTTATTTAGATTTTTCAGCTATTTATTGTCTGTTAATTTCCTCTGTTCCTGTTTTTCTATTGAAGCATCAAACACCAAAGCACAAACCTTCAAACTGGCTCTGCATGTTTAATAAATACATACACACGCACTTTCTATATGCTTACGTAGCTAGCTAAATGCTAAGGGTATGTGTTTATATATCCTGAAATACCTACATTTTGCAGAGCGACTACCGCAAATCAGTAGTCTTTTTAATTTGTCTCATGTAAAAGCCAAACTTTTCCTAACATGATTCCTTCTCAGTCTTTTGTAATGAACTTCACCAGAAAGCTGTAGGTAGCAAGTTTCATCTGTATATCTAAAGCTTAATATGATTTTTTGTATTAAAAATAAAGGGAAAAAGCAGGGGAAATATTTTGAAAGTCAATTAAAATTTTGTGTACGTTTTCATTTTTTAATGATAAATTAAGTTACTAATTTTGTCCGTGCTCTTTGTAGACACTGCAGGTTTAATTGCTAATTGTTAACTGCGAATGAATACATTTGCATATTAATTAGCTCCCAATTTACATTTTTAATTTGCTTCCTTCAAAAGGTGCAAGATAAAAGGTCGTGTTATTTTAAATAATTTATGCTTTATTGCATGAAATACGCTAATATGAAATGTGCCTACTAATTTTAACCCCTTTTCTAAGAAGCAAAGTGAAGAACATTAAAAGGAAAGACAAATCTGGGGGTGTTTTGAAAAACAACATTATGCCATGTTGTTCTTCAGCATTAGAACTTGCTTTTTTCCTGAAGCCCAATCTGGTTGAAAATTAATGCATTCTTCCCTTCACCATCAGTTTAAAAAGTGATAGTATATTTGAAGAACAAAACAGCTGCCGAAGGGGGATTGATTGTTGTTGTTTCCTGCAGAGGATTAATAAAAAAGGTTCTTTCTCACCCTCTCCCCTCCCCCATCCCTCACCCCAATATATTTTCCAAGGAAATTAAAACCATATATGAAAGGATAATTTGCCAAAAGCATCTTGCTTACAAGGAAAAAACCCCACGTTTTTAAATGTCCATGTGTATTTACACATCGGGCTTTTGATTTTAATAGTCACACAGGAAAAAGATGCCCCACCTTCCATGATCATAACAAGATAAGCTTAAGGAAGGAAAGTCTGTCTGTTTGTTTGTTTTAGGTGACCTCAAGGATCTTCTTAGAGGGGAATTTCAACATGCTGTTCTATACATATCAATACAAATATGGCTAGGCAAAGATGTTATTACAAGTGATCCTACTGTTCGGTAAGAAAGTGTCAGATAGAAGTCTGAAAACACAGAAGCACAGATCTGGTCACATATTACCACTGATTACATAAATATCTTCTTTTATTTTGATTTCCTTTTGTTTGCTACAGCAAATTCACTCTGAAGAGGGTTGTGCTTAGTAAGGCTTTTGTTGCTGTAATTGTTGTACAAGTACAAAAGAACACTATTACTTGTATAATGTCACAGAAATAATATATATTTAGCATGAGAAATATTTTTTTCTAGTTACGAAAAAACAGTCATATAGCCTGAACATTGGAAGGCCTTCAGCATGAGGACTAGACCTGAAAAGAAGTTGTTTGTGGTCCTTTCTCCTGTACCATTATTTAAAAAGTCTGATAACTGTCACCAATATATACATGAGAGAGAGTTGTGTCTTACACAGCAGAAGAAACATAAGAAGTTTTAGGAACAAAATTTGCAACATAATGGAAAATACCTGCTTCCCCCAGCCTTCTAACCTGAATTCCTTTTCCTTTCTGGATTAAAAAGTCTTCCAACCATATTCAGTAAAGTAGATTTGATTAGATTTCCAGTAGCATATCAAGTGCATTAGAGAATTTTAAACTTGTGGGTTTGGTTGCTTCACAAGGATAAAAAAAATCTCTTTAGTTCTACCACACGCAAAACACTGGGAGAAATAACAGCAATGAAGTATTATTCCCCCTAGATGTGTCAGATGCATAATCAGATCTTCAACTGTATTAGTACAATTCTTGAATTTCGGGATCTCTGTTTCCTTACATCTATGCTAGCATAAGAAAAGCACTGCCAATTTGTCCATTTAAAGCAATCAAGATAACTATAAAGCAGTCTCAATATTTTTCATTTCAAACGACACTGACACTACATGAAAACAACCAAGACCATAAAAAAACGATCAGCTTCCAGCAATCATAATCTACTAAGAAGGTAAGATTCTAATAACAAATTAGAGATGGCTGGAAAGAAATTGCTTTTGATGAAGGTGGGGGAAAAGGAAGAAAAGAAAGGGGAAAAAAGATTATGAGAGAGCTGGGTTAGCATGTTATCTGTTACTTGGATACAGCCGATACTGACTTTTCATAATGTTGGACATGAAGCATGCAGTGAAGTTAGGGGCACTGTGATTTAAGAAAATCTCAGAAAACATCATCCTTTTATACATCTTGTGCTCATCACATCAGCATGATTGATGCTTCACTGCATTGTACATAACACAATGCTTCCAAAAATCAAGGATTAACTGTCTTTTAGATTTGTTCTTTATATTTGATCATAGGTGAAAAAAAATATTCTGAAATGCACAAAAATGTGCAAGAAAATAATTACAGAAAAATAGCACAGTGCTCTTTACTGCTGTTTACTTTTGAAGTTTTCTTAAACAAGCACTGAAATTTAGCAGTCATACTTAGTTAATAAAGCTACTTAAAACCAGCATAAATCATGCAGCTATAGATCTGTGCACGCAAGGATAATCTATGACATCCATCCTGCTTTTGCTTAGAGTAGTAGTCAAAACATTTTTGCTTCTTGCAGGTCATGCTGATCTGTGGTATAATTTGAATTCTCAAGCTGTTATCCACACATCATTCTCCACAATTTTCCAAAATAGAAAAGAATTTCCACTTCTTTAATTAAAACAAGGAGCTACAATGTGCACTTGGCTGGGTCGTGACTTACTGCTGTGGAGAGCCTTGAGTCTGGGGGTCAGATCCTCAGCTGAGGTAAACTGATAAAGCTCAGCTGGAATTAATGTGGCTATCCCAATTTACCTAACTAAGGATATAGTCTTTTTGTGTTTCAAGCATTAAGCACTGCCAACTGTTTTCAAATACACCTGAAGTGCCTGAATGTCATTATTACTAATTGATGTCTATATAGCACCTTTAATGCAGATGGGTATAATGTGCTTTACAGATTTTTGTGCCAGATTCCACCCACAGGAACACTAGACTAAATCAGAAGTAATGCCACTGAAAAGAAAACATAGTAGAGAGAAGGAACAGCACATCTTGAAACTGAAAGTACATCTGGCTGTTAGCTGTGTGATTGTTTGCACACTGCAAGAGCCACCACTGAGGTAGAACAAGGTAGCAGTTCAGCAGTACTCATGTACAACTAAACAAGTTGTGTGTGGTAATAATTTCTTGATTTTCCTTATGACAAACATCAATTACATCATGGTTATGTAAATATATTCTTATCCAGGTAACATTTTTCATTGCTTGTATCACAGACAGGAGCTCTGCAGCCAAGAAACACGAATAATTAGCAAAAAAAAAAAAAAAAAAAAAAGTAGTTTATAAATTATGATAAAGAGCTTCTGAGATTTACTGTGTCACAAATTCTCCCAGTGTTTCTCCCAGTTTCCAGCTCCCTATATGGTTAATCAAGCACTAATTGATTTCTAACAAAGCCACAAGACAGGCTGCAATACCACCAGTCAGACTTTCTACTGAGGGAGACTATTTTGTCATGGGATAGAGGTTCTTCATCTTAACCAAGAATGGTTATGTCCATTTCCCATGAAATTCATCCAGAGTGCAGTTAGCTGTATGAAGGAAGAGGTGTGTAGCTGTCACTCCTGAAATGGTACTTCTTCATGTTGAGGAGCATTAATCAGTTGAGGCATTTACAGATCAAAGCCAGAGCCTGATCTAGTGCTGACAGTGGCCTTAGAGAAAAGAGTGGTAGTGCAGACTCCTGTCACATGCTCTACAGTTGTACTGGTGAAGAGCTGGGACACTGTATTCTGCAGAGCTATAATCTCTACGCTGATACTTCCTTTAGTTTTGCATACAGTGATTCACAGTAATCCGCTTGAGATGTGACAGACATGAATTTCAGCTACTATATCCTCATCCATGGTGGGAAAGGTGCAGCCTTTTGGCAAGCCCTGAATGGAAAACAATGTTTTGGGTATGTCTGTATGGATAGATGCTATGAATAAATTGACTGTGGGCACCTGCAGCAGCACAGCCCTGCACAAGAGCTAACAAAGTCCAGCAAAGAATACAGTATAGCAGTCCAGCAGTAGCTCAAAGCTGTAATCTCCAGAGTCCACAAAGCATCTGGCCTTCTCAGCCCTGCGGCTCTGCATGGAGGGGTGTCCTGGTTTCAGCTGGAATAGAGTTAATTTTCTTCCCAGTAGCTAGTACAGTGCTGTGTTTTGGCTTTAGTCTGAGAACAATGCTGATAAAACACCAATGTTTTAGTTGTTGCTCAGTAATGTTTACTCTGATCAAGGACTTTTCAGTCTCATGCTCTGCCAGTGAGAAGGGGCACAAGAAGCCAGGAGGAAGCAGAGACAGGACACCTGACCCAAACTGGCCAAAGGGCTATTCCATACCACAGCACGTCATGGCCAGTATAGAAACTGGGGGGAGATACCCAGAAGGCCCAGATCGCTGCTCGGGTCAGGCTGGGTATCGGTCAGCAGGTGGTGAGCAATTGTATTGTGCACCACTGCTGTTTATTGTTTGTTTTTCCTTTCCCCTTTTAGTTTTATATTCTCTCCCCTTGTTATTTCCCTTATCATCATTATTATTATAGGTATAGTATATTGTACTTTAGTTATTGCACTGTTCTTATCTCAACCTACAGGCTTTACATTCCTTTGATTCTCCTCCCCATTCTGCCTGGCGTGGGGAAGGGGCAGATGAGCAAGCATCTGCATGGTGCTGAGTTACTGTCTAGGTTTAAACTATGACCAGGGGCTGCCTAACCATGACAGCAGTCTCCCACCCTAGCTAGCTGCATAATCCAGTCAGCAACACTTTGTGGTCATCTAGTCAGAAGTTGCAGATATGGAGCGAAGTTGATCTACTGGAAGACAGATCAGGGAGTGACAAACACGCAACAGCCAAGAAAAGCTTGGGACAAGAGCAGAGAAGGAGCTGCAAGAGACGAACAAAAAGTTATTTCAAAGCTGATTATCTCTATTGCTATTTTATTTTTGTGAGATATTCAATGAAACAGAGCCTGATGTTTTAGAATATGCTCCTCATGCTGTGCCAGTAATGGCTGTAAGGGTATGCAGCTGACTACTTGAAATCTATCAGTCCTCAGCAGCATCTGAGACTAGTTTAAAAGGCCCATTATAGTGTGCAAATGTGAGATGCTGTGAAGTCTGTGTGTCACTTATGAAACAGTGGACTAGCCCTGAGAAATTGTTTGACAACAGTGGCTTGTGCCAAAGAATCACTGATCAGTAAAGGACTGTTTTTCTCTCCTGAAATGTTGCTTGCTCCAGCATGCATCTGTAGCATACAGGCAAGTTTACTTCCGTATTAAATAGCCTTTTTTCAAATACTTCCCATACACAGTATTACTTGTGCTCAGTGCTATTGAAAGTAGGAAGCCTGATTCTCCTTATGCTGCGTTGAGCCTCAGGACTAAAGCAACAACACAAAACAATTTGCCTGGTTTGTAAACTGAGAACATTTTCCATGTGACTGAATGGAACAGGAAGCACATGTTGAGAGCCCCCAAGTACCATTTCCGCAGAAGGATTCTGTTCACTGCAATGAGACCTTTAAAAATATCCAAGATGTGAAAAGATATTTGAGAAATTTTCATGGAGAATTTTTAGTACCCTCTGCTGTAATAAGCAGAAGGTGTTTAATAAACATGATATGCAGCAGTTGCTAAGCAGAATCTGATTTATGTACAGTAGCAGTTAGAAGCAACTACACATCAGGGTTGTACACTTTATTTGACTGTGAATTCTGATTTTCTGATGGAAGCAATTCTGCTGAACTTTATTTATAATCAGCTTACAACATGGGTAGCAGTATTATAAATGGTTCTCAAATTGCATAGCAAATCTTGTTGTCTTCTTGGGCAAATAAGAAATCTGCATCATGAGATATAATTGTCATACAGGTCATTGTCAAGGGTAAAACACTTCCTAAACCCTTCTGATGGTTGAAATCATACAGAATTTAAAAGCAGGATGCATGATAACTCAGTGTACCTGAGATGGTATTGAATCTGCTTAGTACGTACATGTCAAAACAAAATGTTCATGTTTTTTTTCCATAAAATTATTAAAACTCAATGAATTATTTTATGGATTACTTTGAAGCTTGTATAAGTGAAGAAGAAGAGAAAGACAGAAATCTTGGTGTAAGCAGAGCACAATTCCCGCACAAACTTAAATCTGTTAGCTGTGTATCAGGGTAACAGAGATGAGAACCTGACCCAGAAACAGAGCAAGGCAGAGAAGTATGGTTTCATTTCATGATATTCAGGAATCAAACACACATTCTGTCTGTATACAGAACAAACATTAGGATGTAAGCTGTTCCTCATATAGCATGAATTGATTACAGTGCCCTAGCTGTATCTTATAATAAATCAGTAAAATCAGTGTAATAATGTTCATTCACATCAGATGAAAATCTGGCCAAAGAGAAAGCAGAAGGTATATAGGGAAGTATCCAAACCTCCCTTCCCTTTTCCTCCTCCCCTTTTTCTTCACTTCCCTTTCCCCTTCCCTTTTTCTTCACCAGTACATTAGAAATTTAAAAATAAAAGATTTGGAAACTTAATAGAGACCCACAATGGATGTACCAGCAATTGGAGAGTGACATTCATATCACTCAAGTCAAACGGACAAAGAGATCCTGCTTCAGAATGGTCCCTTGACCCAGAGAAACATTTCTGGACATGAATCTGTCTGCCACATTGGAAGTAAAGCAGCAACAGAACCCTGTCAAGGGTTCATTTTTATCTGAATTAATCTGATGTTATCACATGGCTATCATGATAATATTAAATATATATACACGCTTTTTCACTCATCTTGACAGACTGATAGTTTTCTTTAGTTTCTTTGCCTTCATAGAATCCCCCCAGATTGTCCAACTAGGCCAATCCTGTAAGCCATTTGATGCACAGACCCTAACATACCAAACTCTCCCACTGAGAGACTGTTTAAAGAGCAAGGGCTCTGCAGCAGAGCACATGCATACTGCTATTTCTTGGGGTCTCAGCAGCATATGCACAGAAATAGAAATGAAGGTGCTTCAGCTAACAGAACAAGAGTGAGTGGAAAGGGTTCTTGGCTGGAGTGAGGTGGGATTGGATTTTGGGTCTTTGGAAAAATGTTCTGTTCTCCTTCTTAGATGCCCAAATTTAGATGCTCCTTTTTTTTGTGGTGTCACGCAGGATCCATGAGGTGGACAAACACATCCACGGCCATGGCAGAAGAGGATTCCTCTCTAAAGGCAGACAGACCCAACTCTAGCAAATTCAAAGATACCACAGGGCTACCTGAGCTATACCAATGCTGCTGCACCTACAGTAGACAGAGAAGGAGTCTTGCTACATACTTTTACTGGATCAGAGAGTGTTTATTCCTAGAGCAAATTTCTTCCCCTGTCCAAATCTGTGGAGTGACCATTGATGAAGACACCTCCTCCAAACATGATGTGCAGTCCTCCCTGTTGCTGTCCCACACCAAAGCAGACCCTTCACTTCAGGACATAATGGTCATGCATAATAACCTTCAAAGCCCACTTTGTTTGCAGTGTTAATGTGTTATGTCAAGCTAAGTTCTCACCCTTTTTCCTGCCAGCCTGGTCTATGAGGTTTGTGTTTCCCTCTCTCAATCAATAATGGCGTAAGTAGCAAATAGAGTTCCCATCCCCCAGCACTAATAGACCTTCATGCAGTCAGGAAGCATCAAGATGAACCCTCAGATACCACTGTGCACCCTGTTTAATGTATGCATTTTTATGGGCTCTGATGTATATGGTTCCATTACTCTTTACGAATACAGAGTACTGGAGCTAGTTAATGTATTATTTATTTTATTACCCCTTTGTATAAGCTGGTATTTGTAATTTGGAATTTTATATACTTTGGTTCTGTAATGGTTCTATAATGTGTACACAGCTCAATAATTAAAAAAATATATCTTACCACCTCACCTCCAGAGCCAAGATTGTTTATGCTGCTAACTGCACACCCTGGCTGTCTGCCAGCCCCTCTGTTCCCATCCCCAAAGTCCTCGTTGGTCCCACTGTCAGGGCATGGCTCCCACCAGCACCCTGAGGAATGCAGCACCATTTTGTTCTTCCCCTCTGGCAGAGGAGTCAAGTTTCCTAGAATTTTAGAGTTTTCAGATTTTTAGACCTAACACGTGGCTGGCTGGCATGTCCCCTTTTTTTCCAAGGATGGAGCCCCATGAGCAAGGCTGCCTGTCTGCCCAGTGCTCAGCCCCACGCAGGGTTTCATCTCAGCACTAGCAGAAGCATTTTCCTCCCACCAACGAAGCAAGTTTCTGCCAGTACGACCTGACATGAAGCACATTGGGCAACAGCAGGGACCAAAGGGAAGACGCAGTTTTTCTCTTCTGACAGGGCAATCAGCATGTTCTACATCCATCTCCAGCCAGCCACCTAGTCCTGACTGGGGTGCCCTGCAGCAGTGCTGATCCTCCCACGGACTTGTGACAAGGAGCTTGTCACTCCTCCATATGGCCTGGAAGCTCACTTGCAAAAATTCACAGGCATTTCCTTTCAGGTATCACAGGCTGGCCACACAACTGAGTTTATAGATTTGATTTAGTACTTTTTGCCTGGTTCAAGTATTTGTGTTAAAACTATGACCTGTCCAAATACATAACTGTAAGAAAGCATAATGCACTATTACTTTCTGTCTTCTTCCTCATGGATGCCAGCCAAACCACATAGCACCTACACAGAAACACTTTGGTTTCAGTACTGGGTCTGCAAAATGCCGCTCTGCCACCGCAAAAGGTCTCTACCAGTTCTTTCACTGAAGGAGGTCCTGCCCTTGTCTGCTGGTCAGGAAGATAACATTGGAGGTTGGTTGATAGTGGTTCCTTGCAACAGCACAAGCACTCGGTTTTGGCTGAAAAGGTACCAGTAATTCAATATCTGCAGAGGACAGTGTCATACTACAGGGAGCTGGAAGCAATATGAAGGCATCAGCTTTCATCTTCCCAGCTCCATGGCTGGAGGCAGACCCAGGAGAGTGCACAGGTGAGGGTCAAAGGAAGGGGAGGAAGATACTGAGGAAGAAAGCAGAGAAAGCCTTTGCTTGATTTTGGGGAGAGTCAGCAAACTCACACCAGAGTTTGCTCTGCTCATTTCACCCCACATAGTCTGAAACAGTATGATGCAATGCTCAAAACACCACACTAATGCAGAAAGTGTTAGTGAACAGACTTGGTGGCAGCTTTGGAAACCAGGCAGTCTGACACAGGTCCTTGCATACAGGCAAGTCACTGAAAGTCACCTCACCTCAACAAGGGCACCTAGCACAGACCCTGTGTAGGCAGACACAGGGAGCAGGGACCGGAGGAGGGATCCAAGGTTCATAGAGGACAATGCAAGCCAGAGGAAGAACTCTGGGCAAGCGATGAGACTCAGGAAAGACTGAAATGAAGAAGCATTATCTCTGTCAGTGTTCAGCACACAGAGGAGTGTAAAAACACCCACTTTTTTTCTCCATTGAGCGAAATTAGCAAAGTTAACAAAACTGATACTGAAGAAAAAAAATCCTAACCACACCTAGGCAGATCTTTGTGAGAAAGAAGATGGAGTGAGGAGATCTTCAGGTTATACGGCACCAAAACTGGGAAAGACAAATTAATCCAGACCTTCAAACCCACTAATAAGGACTACGAACACCTGGTAGAGAGGGTTAGATACCAGAAAGGATAATGTTCTGGACTATCAGTATTTTCATCAAAAATACTTGTGTCAGAGTATTAGTGTGCTGGAAAGAGGACTGGATGACTTTACGGTGAAATCACTGGGTGGGAGATAGGGATTCAATTCCTTCCTCTCCTGGAAAATTCCTGTGTGACCCTTGTCAAGTTCTCTCTCCTTGCCTTACCATCCCACTCACGTAGATGTCAAGTAACACAGAGCAGAGATTGCCTTGCTGCGTGTGCTTACAGTCTGCCTGGAAGAACCAATTCTACTACTGGGGGGGGGGGAGGGACGGGACAACAAACACAACAACTTAAAGAACTGTTGCCAGTCATAAACTGTATTAAACCAGCTTCTACCTCACACAATGGAGATGATATAAATAACCAGTGCTAGTAACAGGTGATAGAGAGCAGCAGACTATTTCAGAAAGAGAGAAGCTTTCTCTGTTTAATTTAACCAAGTACACACACACATACACACACACACACACACACACACACGAACTAGACAGTTTTTCAAAAATGAGGATGCAGATGAGAGATTCAAGGACAGTTCTAACTTGCCCTCTGTCAATTTACAAGAGAATTTATTCCAGACTATTCATACATGAATATTTAGCATGGCAACAATTACATCCAATGACACCCATCAGATACATAGTACTGAAGACCCTCTCTGAGGAACACGCACAATGCTTGATTCAAATTTTTCAACTGGACTGAACATTTGAAACGTGAGAATTCTATTTCTTTAGATTTTTCAATATTTCCTTTAATTAGTATATTAATTTCTTACGTATTGCTGCCATGTTTTATAAATGAGATGTATGATTGTTTCACACGAGTAGAAATGGATATGTGGCAGGAAGCAAAGGGGAGAGACAGTGGCTGGTGAGGCATGTTAAAATAGCCTGTGATCAATCTTATTCTTAATGCAAAGACCTTGTTTTTGTTGCATAAAGGAAAAAGGAGGGGGAAGGGAGGGACACTGTTAGGGGGAATCACTCAGGGCTTAAATAGCAGACTTTAAGGACATATAATGGCTTCAAGTCCTCAAATAAGATTTAACACCAAAACCACTAAATAGCAAATGCAAGGTCTATGTATGGCTAGGTAGAATGTTTTTCTGTATGGATAATTTATTTATTTTCAGTATGAAGTCTCTGGTTATCATGCTCTACTATAAGTCGTTGCTGTAGAGCACATTATTAGTTGGGGAGAAGAAAAACAAATTGTAAAATGCAATGAATATTCATACAAAACATTCCAGATACAAACCTCTGATAGATCATGTAAAATGGAAACCAGGGAATACTGAGGTTACAACACATGCAACTGCAGTTGTGATGACTTGCCTTGCAAGCCTACTTAATTCAGGGTCCACTTTAAACTGGACACCATTGCAAGAAGCATTTTTACCCAGGATTGAGAAAAAAACAAAAAAAAGATGTCCTCTCCTGACCATGGGATGTTCTTCCTAAGCAGGCAGTGCAGTATCTATTCACATGGATGCTGGCTCCACTGCAGAAAAGAATACAACAGGCAAAGACCACAACTAACACCTGGAATCATCTTTCTGATTAAAGTAGGATATGTCTCACTTCCAACAGTTTTCTAGTAACCACTAGAAGTGCCTCTCAGAGCCTGGATGACCACTCATATCTCCTGCATTCTGTCAAGTACAATTTATTTTGCCAGAAACGGAGTGGATTTTAGCAGCTATACGAAGTCTACTGGTAGTGAAAGAGGGATCTCTGCAGGTTAGTCTTCTGCTGGCATGTGCTACTTGAAAGACACTTGTGCTGATCCGCTATTTCCCCCAAAGCACAAAATCCATGTAACAATAATGCTGGTTTTAGGACAATTACATTTAATGAAATTTTCTAATGAGGCTTTACAGCCTTCTGAAAATGTGTTCTTGGTGGGAATGACAAGTTATTTTACCTAAAAAAGTGGCCCTGGAACTCATTCACAAGAGTTGGGAGCATATCTGCATCTGTGGCCCACGCAATACAATATCCTGAGAAATCCACTCAAATCTCCACCTCCAAGATGCATGGTTGGACTTGATAGTATAAACCCCAGACACCATGGGACTGTCTTCTAGGCAAAAGGATTAAGTTGCAGCGCATTTTTCACTGAGTTAGAAGAGAATAAACATTTAATAATTGCAAATTTAAAAACAAAATTCTGTAGGACTGGGATAAGGAGATAAATCATTAAGGGATTAGATACTGCTGAACAGAGTAATGCAATGAGGTATAGAAAAGAAACTAAGCCTTTGCCTCATCAGTATTCCCCTAAAATCAAATGGCACTACCTCTCTGAAATTATCTTAGCCCTTGTCCATGCCACCCCTTAGACGCTGTAGGAAAAGTCAAGATATTTGCTCCTTACATTCGTTTCTAAACTAGTTTCTTTGGTACAAACTCTGCATCTGTCTACTGTCCCTCTGAGAACTATGAGATTGATGGCACCATTCACCCAACATGCATATTTGCACCAGTTTGTTTTCCCACTACTAGTCCAGATGGTGACTTCTCATTGCAAGAGGATTGTTTCTTAGTTTTCTGCAAGCCAAGATTTCATTTGAATTTGTGAATATTTCTCCAGAAGACTGTTTACCACTTACTGAATTTAGCCTTGGTATCAGAGACAAGTATGAATATTTTGGGATTAGACTTGTCTCCTGTCTCTAGTATAGCCGTCACCTCAAACCTTGCAACCTGTCCTACAGTATGTAAAGTTTACAGCAATAATCAGGACCAGATATAGTGTCAGTTCTTACTGGAAGAAAGCCATAAAGTCATACCGTGAGACAATGGGGTGTCTGATGCTGATTTGAACTCATTATCAGTACCCTCTTTCCCAATTAAGATAATAACACTGTGGTTGGTGATAAGGTAAGGATACAGGCACAGAAAAATTACTTTAAGTAATTCCGTCCTGAATGGGAATTTTACTATTCTGACCACTCTCTGACTAAACCCCATCTTAAATTTCCTGACTAGACATTAATCCAAAATAAGCAAAAATACAAAATGCAATTTTAACTAAATATGTAGATCTTTCTGTCTGTTGAACAAGATTCATCTCAGATGAGATTCCAGGGAAGCGGAGGCACCATGAACCACGTTGAAACCATCTGACTTTAACAAAGGAGCCTAAGCTAAGGCTGTTACTACTGCCTCACTCCAAGTAGTCAATGGATGGGGAGAGACCAATCCAAGAATACAATTCATCCCTTAAAATCTCAGCAACCCTCTAGAAGTGTGTGTCTGTCTCCACTTGGTACTTAGGGTGCCCTTGACAACTAGTTATGTACCTCAGAAAAACGTATATTTAGGGACCAACTCAAGGCTTTGTGCCTTAGGGAGGGAGTTTAATGTATGTAAATGAGGTTTACTTGAACTGTTTTGGCATCTGCACTGTATTGGCAGAATTCTCATTTGGCCAATTTTAGATTTAAGTAAACTGAGGTTTTACCGGGCACTTGAGTTAGAATTCCAGGAAGCTTAACACTGCTTGAATACAGAGAAATATTTATATGTTTGTGCTATTATGACATACAGAAGCTTTCTGATTTTGTTGTATAACCCTGACCCTGTGACACTATTTTCAGGTTTTATCTTTCTACTCAGCATGTCCTCCCCCCGTGGAGCATTATCACTCTTGATTCATCACCCTCAGTAACAGCTCACTCTGTTCAGTACAATTCCTGGTCTTGTACACTTTCTATTGCTTTTTCTTTCTTACCAAAACTTCTCTATTTATTTCCAACCCTAAGTAAATTTGAAATAACTTGAGCTATTCTTGATAAATAAATAATAAAAGATGTAGTCTTTTAAAAATCTAATAAAACCATTTTAACCTCTTCATATATTGCTGTAAATAAATGCAGGTTATTTTACTTTAATTTTTGAAGCTGGAGTTTGAGAAGAAAATATTTTTTGTGTTGTGCTGACAATCATCTTTCTCAACCATGCTTGAAATACTGATTTCCTTGACTATAAAATGAAGGCCACAGATTTTGATCCTGAAGTACAGAGGAGCGGCTAAGGGAACTACTTGGTTCAATGTCTTTACAGGCTTAGTCCAGATCACCTTCTTTCTAAGCAACAACCATGATCCTGCAACCACTTAGGCAAGCTCCTTAATCTCCATGAAGGCTCACTGAAGACCTAATTCCAATTAAAGAATTTTCCTGTGCAAAGCTGTTTGTAAGATTGGGGCCATTGTGAAGCCCAGCAACTCTTACTCCCTCTCTGTGCTTCAAAATTTCCTGGATTTATGTTGTCGTATAGACAACAGCTTCTCACGTATAGCTCTTACATGTTGAAATCCTCCCTATATAATGAATTCACATACAGAAAATTAAGATTTAAAGAAAAAATTAACTTTAATTATATATTCTTAAAAATATTTTGGATACTTGGTAAAATGTCAACACCATAGGAAAAGAAAATCATGAAACAATGCAGGGATTTAAGTAAAGAGTCAAAAATAAGACATGAGATAGTTAAATTCAGATGTCCCTGAGAACGCAAAAACTTGCACTCAAATGTTTTTTTTAAATCCAACATATTGACAGGAACAGCTATTTCAAGGAGCACATCTGCCTTTTTCTCCTTCTTTTCTTAAGAAACCTTTCAATTCAGGAGCATTGCATTAAAGTTAACCCATGAAAATAATACAGGCACATCCAAACCACTGACATGGAATCAGAAAGGTAGAAGGATCATTCACCTTTGGCTCACCTCTCTCTGGAGGTACTTTCATTCCCATAAAAGGCCCCTTATTTTCCATCTCACTTCCTAGGAAATCTGCATCCCAAGTCGCTTCAGTCCAGCACCATCCTGACTTCATCCGTCGCACGAAGGTCCCACCTAGCTGCTATAACTGGCCATACTCTCCTTTATCTCAGCATTTAAAAAGAAAACCCTTCAAAAACACACTCTCTGCTTTCTTTGGGTCAGGTGGACAATTGGAAGTTTGTTGATGATTTTTCCAGCATTTTCCCACCCACTGTGAAAACACAATTGCAAGTGAACAAGAGGTAGCAACCAGCTCATACTGAAACCTGTGATTCATGCAAATAATGTCCTTCTAGAAGTCTGGGGCTTTAAAAGCACACGTGCAGTGATTAAATAGAGCCATGCTGTGAGTGGCTGGCATTGTAAATACAGAATTTATGGCCTTTCTAGCTATGATTTTTCTATCAAGCCTTGAGCATGATAATGGTTACTTATTCTTTCTTTGAATCTTTCAGTCTGAATTTATCTCAATGGCTGAAAAAGGCTGGGGAAAATTAAAAACTGGGACACTGCTAGACAGCCTCTTGGAAGCCCACAGTTTGGAAAGCAAGGTGTAAAGGCAGTGGGTGGAAACATTTGCTGTGTGAGAGTAGAGCTGGATAAAGCAGCTCAGGATGTCAGAGATGGGGTTGTATCTGCTGCCATGAGTGACAATTCTCCTAATAGTAAAAACTGTGGCAGAGCTACAGAGTGCTACTGACCTGTTTTCTTGCATTGTCCATTGTGTTAGGCGGATAGAAAAAGTATTTTTTGCAGTTATATTTGATGTTGAATCTGCTTATCTATACAGGTTTGTTCCGGCAGGAGCCCTGGCAGTCGTCAGCAAGAAGAATCCCTTTGATTCAAAGGGGCAGCAAGTGCTGACTACCCCACCACCAAGGGCTGTCGAGGTTGACATGTACCACTCTGGCAGGTGCAGATGCATCCCCTCTGCCTCTGCACCTCCTGGGGAACTGCAGGCTGATGCCTGCATCAGGCAGGGCTCTGCATCACTCACATCGTCCTGCTGCAGGCTGGGGGCTTGGAGACTCCAGCAGAAAGTTAGGTTACCTTTTTGTAATTTTTTCCCAGAGGCTTTAATCTTTTGCCTGTCTCACTGTGTACAGCGCAACACTATCCACCCACCATGTGGCACCTTCGGCATCATCCCAGTCTCCTAAGTATCTGCCAAAACCTCAGTGACTTGCCTGTTTAATTCTCTGCTTTCCAAGGCCTTTCCACTCTACCTTCTCCATACTCACCCTTGATGCCGTAAGTCTTCCCTCTTTTCTTGCTTTTGACCATAACCAGTTTTGCTCCTATTTCTCTCATATTTCTGTAGAAAAGAGAGGGAAGGGCAGAAAGAAGGAGCTTCCAAATGTCCTTCTTGCAAAGGAGCCTGCATCAGTGGAAGTTCTGCACCTCTTCAGATGCTCCATGGCCCAGAGATCTTCTGCAATCCTGCTCCTGGGAGGTAGAGATGCTGGCCAGGTATGCTCAGCACTATTGCTCTGTCACTCCTGCCTGGCCAGGCCCCAGCCACTGTGGCTGTGTAAGAAACTAGAGAAACCCAAGAGCATAGCAAGGCCTCTCAAAGCCTATTTTGGCTTCCAGCCCTCAAGACAGTACCCTTGCCATAGTCCCCTTATGCCACTGGAATTGCAAACAAAGTGAGCATCACTGCTTTCAAAACCCTGTGAGGTAGTCACATCCCACTTGATTACCCTCAGTGGGCGTTCGGGCACTAAAGATTGCAAAACGTTGCCCCAGTCATTCATGGCATCTGGTCAGACAAGAAAGATTTCTGAGCTCCTCACTCAAAGATTGCACTGATTGATGCTGCAGAAATGGCAGTAAAAACAAAACATCAAAATGTGTATTGCATTTAAATTCCGATTATTGTCCAGCACTAGATCAATGTAAATACATTTTTTTCCTATTAAACTTACTGGGACAAATTCATCCTTTAAATGGAGCTATGATGATTTACACCAGCTGATGTTCTGTCACTTTATGCTTGTCTTATCTTATTTTCAGAACAGCAGGGAAAATTTCACTAGTATAAAAAAACCCCACAGATGCCGTTATTAATTTCCTGTAAGTTTTGGAGGCTAGCAGTTGTGTTTGCTTTTCTTTTGCTCCCTCACTCTTTCTCTCAAGAACAACCAGAATAATAGAAAAATATACAATGTTGTTATGATTACATCTTTTTTGATGCTCTGGTCTAATTTTTCTTACACTTTTGTTTATACCTTTCTGGAAGCAGGAATTCTTCTTTGAGCAAGAATCCTTAAAAAGAGAAATTACAGCCATACACCTAATGCATCACTGAAGAAGAAAGAGGATTTATTATCCTTCAAGTATCTTTTCACGAAGAATTTATCCCAGCAGGTGGACTCAATCTATGTGGGGTAGGTAAGCGTAAAATTTGATCCACAGATTTTAGAGCTACTGTAAAATAGCCATTTATGTTGGAACCTTTACTAATAAGTGTTTCGATTTATACTGAAGGAGATTAAATTGAAGATCCTCTACTTCTTGATGAATACTTCGGCAAATGAGGGTTCAAACTATTCTGTGGCTGGAAAGGCTTATTTCTTTACACAAAACTGTAATAAATTAAAAAATGTTTGTCCTTTTTGTGTTCCCCTTTCTTCCTCCATCCCTTCATCTTTCATTTCCTTCCTCTTAAATTCTCCCCTGCCCTAATATGAACACACACTATTAGCTTCACATTTTTAAAGATTATTAACTATGAGCAGAAATAGCTTAAATCTTTGTGATACTGGTCAAGGATAACATTCATACTCTTGACAAAAGACTCTCTCAGTCTAATCTACTTCAATTCTAATTGCTGCATTATTAAAGCCAGAGAGCCTCTTATGCTCTGTCAGTACCTACCTTGCTGCTGAAATACCAGCAGCAATGGTAGAGCTGCTGCCAGCTTTGAGCTTGCACCATGCCTGCCTTGGAATTGCTTGGGAGTTATCAGCAATTCCAAATGAGTTTGAACTGGTTAGGGGAAAAATGTCTTCCATAGAGTGTGCCCACTATGAAGAGACAGCACTTGCAAAATACTGAGTGCTCCTCAGCTACCAGAAAAACCCAAAACAAAACAGAAATTCATGTAAGGAACTTGAGCTATCTATTTACCTGAGCTCTTAAATAACTTCATTGATTTGAAAGTGCCTGACAATAAACGTGACGACTTGAGGATAGTTACTGACTTTCTCAAGTCCAAGCAATACTCAGGTGGGCCCAGAACTGCAGCATCTGGGACTGAGTCAAACTTATTCTTGTAACCAGAAGAACTGTTCATTTTTCTGCTCTTGCACATACACTGGGGTAAAGCACAACCAGAAAGGAAGCCAAAGGACTGAAATGGGTCAATGCCCACTTATGCTACACTTGGCTACCTGCTTATAAAGGCCATTACAAATTTCTGACTGTACAGCATTTCTGGCCTGCTTTATCTTCATAGTTTGCAATTGATATAAAACAAGAGACCAGACAGTGTAGTTTGTTTGCCTGATGCCCAACTCCAAGCCCCTTTTGGAGCCATTTGTGGTAGCTAGAACAGCGGTGAAAGCTGTGATATCACATAAACCATAGGCATGGAAATGAGCTTGTGCCACTGTGCTGTGTGGCAAGAACATTCACACCACCCTGATGACCTTCTCAAGTGGTCAAAACCAAAGTTACCATAATCTTAGCAAAGCAAACATTGTGATTGCAAAGACTGCTTTGGTTTGATTTTTTATGTATTTGTTTGCTTTTGAGTAAAAAAAAATAAATAAAAGAAAATAAAAATTTCTGCTGCCCTTAGCATGACTAAACACTTATTTTCTATGGAACCTATAATTTGAGTCTAATTTGACCTGACAGAGTCAACTGACCATGCAGTTACTTGGCACCTGCTGAATGCCTCTCCATTAAGCCAAATTTACACTAATAAGCAGCAGTCATTACTATTCACTGTCATTAGATCAAATTAGTTACCTGAGACACCTCCCAGTAAACATAAATCTTGATAAGATAGATACATTCTAGTTAAGAGCCAAATTATTCTTTCTCATCCATTTTCCCTGTTCATGTCTTTAAGGTCCAGACACCCACCAGACACATTGCACATGTGTGTCTTGGACGCTCATGTGCTGCCTGTCTTGTTGTGGATCCTCGGGACAAGGAAGGATACAGCTGTTTGTTTTGGACATACGCTAACAGCAAACTGTGATGGCTTTTTGGCAACCCTGTTTGTGCTGGCCTGCATACTGGGGAGCAGACCTCAAGCTTTATTTTTCCCATCCCCACCATGCGTAGGAGAAAAGTGGCATTGGTTGCAGATCAATTTGAAGCCTTCATTTTCCATTTCCTGTGTTTTTAATTTGTTTTTATTTTGTAAGGAAGTATTTTGAGCATATTTATGTCTCAAAGAATTCTGAAATGTACCTGCTTAGACTATTGTAATATTTTATTTCATGCCAGAACTAGAAATGCACAATATGATTTATACAGTTCAAAGCTGTGTTATGCTGTATTCTGTCATGACATTAGACAATCGTTAAAATATTAACATAATTTATTTTATGGTTTATTAGTTTTAACTTACTGTAGAAATAGTTAACTCTAACACAGTACTGTTTGAAATACTTTCTTTTCCAGATGAATGTATGCCTTCACTGGATGGCAATGACATTGCCTGACAATCTGCTTATATTTTGTTTTGAATGTGTCTCCTGTTTGCGTTGAAATTAAATGGGTTGGCGTTTTCAGCAAAGGAATAAGTTAATGCAAAACTTTTGTTTCAACACAAAGTGGTGGCATTTTGATATAGAAAACAAATATTTAAATATGGATTATGTACCAGCTGCCTTAAATGATTTAAAAAATAAAATAGAGCAAAACATAATATAAAATAAAGGAACAGAATGTTTCAGCTATCATTAAGTTAATGTATGAGAATTAGCAAGGAATCACTCTGTCTTAACAAAGTGACAATAAATTTTGATTCTTTTTTTTTTTCCACAACACTAAGTCCTATGAGAAAAAAAAAAATAATTGAAAACATTAGTTTAGGTGCAAAGCTTTGTCAAAAGTGACACCACATACTAAAAAACCCTATAACTTTTCTGAAACACTTTTTCTTCCAATTAAAGATTTCCAGGGACCTCCAAAAAGTTTCCCTTGTACCCTGATCTGGATAGCTCACACAGAGATGAAAGGAGGCTTTTTACTCTTTACTGTTATTCTTACATTTCAATTCAGACATCCAGTGGTACAGAGCCACAACTCTTTTTTTCCTGAGTAGCAATGTTAGAGTTTGCCCCATCTTTCACCTTCAGCTACTCAATGAACTGATTTGAGTTGAAAACACTAATTTTTCAATCACATACAGCTGAGGAGATGGTTTACTGGGATGGGAGCAAGCAGCTGGAATCAAATACACATAAATTGGTCATGCTAGTGCAGGAGGGAGTTTGCTGAGTCACAGTCATATAACGACAGGCATGTGGGTGCTGTTTCCAGGAGGAATTGTTGTATAGAGTCATAGAACGGTCTGGGTTGGAAGGGACCTAGAAGTAGCTTTTCCCTTGTCCTCTGATGCAGTCACTCCATTCCTATGCAAGGCAGGGGAAGAATGAACTCCAGAACACCCTAGATTCTTCATCTTTGTGAATATTTGGATTTGCAGAGATTTGGGAGAGTTTTTATTTTTTGCTCAGGGTTGCTTGGACACACTGTGTTTGGGGAATTTTTTTCCATTTATGCAAGGATTCCATGGGCTGGCCAGAAGTATACTTGTCAGTCATGCATTAAAAAAATGAACCACCTCTCAGAAACATTGAACTTAATGATGTGGCATATGCACTTTTTTGTTCCCAAGAAATCTTTGATGTAAAGATGGAGGCCTTAGCACACCCGTGTTTCTAGAAGCAGTCATCATGTTTTTCCAGGTAACCAAGTAGTTGAATGACAGACCAAGCTTCTTCCCTAGTGACCCAATTAGCACACAGGACCACAGTAATCCTACAACTAAAGACAGGTATCACTTGTAGACACAAGTTTTAATCCTTTCAAAATTAACAGCAATAATACCTGGCTCCTAGACAGCACATTTCATCAGATCTCTGAATGCTTTACGAAGGAACAGTATCCATCTCACATAAAGCTTTACAGATGGTGAAACAGAGGCTCCACAGGGCAAGAAAACTTGCCTCAGTTCACCCTCAAGGCCAGCAGCAGAGCTGGGAACAATTCAAGTCTTACTGGTGCTAAATTTCCCACTTTCTCAAATAAACCAAATGACCTCATTGTCATTTGTGATGAATAACCCATTTATTGTAAACAGTGAATAGACCATTGCAACAACACAAATCTGTCATTTTCATCTGTAGTGGATTCTTCTTATGTTATCATAAGGCGTCCTTTGAAAATGTCCTTTTTTAACCCAAATGTGTACCCAGGGTTAAAATTCTTTCTATGCAGATCTTTAATTTTAGATATCATTTCTATTGGTTGTTAGTGAATGCTTAACTTTCGCAGAGGGTCAGAAAAGGTCATCACTGCAGAAAAGCTTTGTATAAACTAACAATTCTGCCTCAGTCTCTTATTTAAAGTGAATAATATATTGTGTGGGGGAAAAAAAAAAAAAGGCCAAAAGTGTTCTATTGCAAAAATAAGATGACAAATCTATTTTTATTCAAGCCTCCAGCATGCCATAAAATTTTTATTTTTTGAACATGCTGAATGACATACACCCATAGACATATCAGATAATTTACACAGGATGTAATGGCAATGATAATGATCTTACATCCTCAGTAAAAAAAATCTTTGTTAAAGCAAAGTTAAGCTCATGCATATATCACAATTAAACTAAAAAAACCACTCCGGTTCTAAAAAGAAATCATTGGCATGCATGGAAATTCCCTGTTAATGCCGAATTCAAATTTTTAAAATATGAAGGTCAGGAAGTTCATTCTTTAAGTTCTGCAATCAATGACAATCCATTCCTACCTGTCATCAATCTCCACCAGCCATTTAGCTCACAGTAGACAAAAACTGTAACATGGCTTTACAAATCTAGGGTATCACAATCACGTATGAACTTGATTCCTAGTAACTGCCTGCTTGTTTTATGTTATCTGATATTCCTAGAATCCCACCAAGAGGATGTCTTGAACTGCTGGGGGGCATGGAAAGCCATTTCATTATCATATCCTCTCCCAACACGTTTGGAGAAAGGCTTTCCAACTATCTTTAGCAAAGAAGTAAAAGTGCTATTTGTGAATCAAACTCATTTAGGACCCATAGGTGCTGGGTCTTTTCTATAAAGGGACCCTTCAGGATCCTGAACTGACCTGGAGCCTCCTACTCTCTTCACTTCTTCTATATCTGCATGTAGAGATTTCTAGACAGTTTTGGACTATGAGTCCAAACACTTTTGTTAAGTTTCCAAATAACCTGCTCAACTACCTGCACACACTGTGGCTGTGTGCACTGACATTCTGAAGGGTAAAAAGTGAAGCATTAGTAGCAGCTGCTGTCAAGAGAGCAGCTATCATATGAATACACTTTCGTGGCCCTCAAGTGATGTGAAGTGGAAGAGGATCTGGTTCTGTGATCTGGATGATGATTTGGAGTAAGTAGAAGAAAATCTTGCTGGTTCAGGATTAGGCAATCCCAGGACTTCAGAGTCTTTATATTTGAAGTTTTAATACTGTTTTGCTTGTTCAGTGCATTGGTTTTGAAGAGGCTTGAATGATTAACAAGTTCAGGTTATGAGGCATTTGTCTGAGCAATGCTTAGTCATCTTGGAAGGGGCAGGAACAAAGGCACTGAAAGTCAAACCAAGGAGAGTATTTTGTATAGGGTGTCATCTGCATGAAAGTTACTCAGATAGAAGGAACTTCTGGAATTATACCCAGTCGTATTCTAGTCCCTCAGATTTCCCACTCAAAAGTGTTTTGTAGTGCTGCAGCTGTCTGCTTTTCAGAGCAATCAGACGATTTTAGACATGGTTGGACCAAGTAATTTTCTATGTTTTATATTTCTGTACTAGAGTGTATGAAATGTATATGACTTAGAAGAAAATGTGTTGTTCAGAGTTTCCTTTAAAAGGGGGTGGGGGAGAGAAAAACAAACCTTGTCAGAGCTGAGGTTTTAAAACACTTAAATTTAATAGACAAAAAAAAAAAACCAAAAAACTCTTTAAATATTGCCTTTTGTGAAATCTCTAGTTTTCCTTCAAGCTGTGTCAAGTGGCATAATAAAGTTGCCACAGACATGAGAGGTTGTAGCAATTTCCACCAGCTTTTCTTTTCCTTTGTATAGCAGCCCTGTGCGCTGTTAGTTGTGCTCATTTTGCAGCAAAGCTCCTTGCAGTGGGAGGGAAATGGTGGGAGAGCACTTGTGGAACGAGAAAATTAAAATAACAATGGAGTCGTGTTGTGAGGTGCAACCTTCTGCCACTGACTCAGCATGTTCGGGTACATGTGGGCGATGGTCCATATGACTTGTACTGACCTAGTTGACTCAATCAAAGGATTTGAAATAAAATGTTACTACCAACTTTGGAACTTCATAGGGTATTAAAAGTCTCTACAAAGATCAGCACATTGGGCTGGAAAAGAAAGAAAATAAATGTAGAAGCAGGATGTGAAAGAAGGATTTGAGAGAGAATTGTGGAATAATCAGGAATGCTGGTTAGTATTTCTAATTAATAAGCAGACATGTTTGTCCTAGACAGAACTGGTTAGAACTCACAATTTTAGCATGGTTTAATGTATGAAATTTTTCATCAAGGAATAAGTTCTTCAGTTGCCTTAAACTTTAGCAGGAAACATGGGGCAATGGATACCTCTTCTCCATATCAATTACCATCAGAAAAAAGTCAGGGGCATCTGGGATGCTGGGTCAGTCAAGAGGGGACATGGTATTAGCAAAAGACAATGAGATGAGCACATAGTATAGAAAAATCCTCTGACAGTTTGAAAACATGTTGAAGGAAAGCAGCAGGAGGCTAGGGCTTTTGGGAATAGTCTTTGTTTCCTGCCTCCCTTAGCATCCTGGCTTTGTCCCTTACAGATTCCATCTCACTCCTCTATGCCTCTTTTTGTTCTTCCTCCATCAAAGTGCTGTGCTGGTCTGACCTTAACAGGAGGCACAGAGAGAGGCAAGGAAGAGAGTTTGTCCTGTTCTCTGAAACCAGACATCCATCTGTCCACTGTAGTCTAGGGAAACCCACAGTTCAATGCACTATAAGAAACCTAACCTGGGTTAGAAAAATGATGGAAATAATGCTGTCCCAAAATAAGTGTGGGTTAGCATGGTTATGCCTCAAAGTGCTGGAGGGATGCTGCTCGCCCACTTTTTCAGGTGTTTGTTTGAAGTTGTGGAAAGAGGGAAGAAGGCAAGAGGGGTCAAAGCGGTAGCCACAAGTATTCCATCAACTTTTCCTCCTATGCAGCCATACCTGTGGTAGATAGGAAGGCTGGGCCATAGCTGGAGGCGTGCAGATAACTAGGCATTTCAGCTCTGCTAAGTGCTACCACATTGAGACCTGTCAGAGACCTTCACATGCCTTTGTTAGCAGCCTGCTTCCCTTCCTCACCCCCATGAGCAATAGTCCAGCCAAGTCCTGCTGCACACTGATGGGTGAAGACTGAAATCATGAAGCATTGCATGGGGCAACGTTCTCTTGCTAAAACTTCCTAGCTTACCTTGAGAAAATTATCTGTAGAAGCATGCACAGTACATACCTGACTGCCTCCTTGTTCAGAAAGGACATGTAAGGGAGGATGTGGGCTGTGTGGGAAAGGGGAAGGAAAAGCAAAACAACAGTATGACTTTATTAGCATGAGTTTAAAGGGAACAAATTTGGATTAAATGCAAAAGGGATTCTAGTGGATGGGAATCTAGCTGACAGTTGATTCCCTCTCATGACTGAGAGGCATAACAGAGTATATTTCTGTCAAAATGTATTCAGTAGAGAATATACGTTTATGTTCATCATGACTGTTTGTCAGAAAGAGACAGGAAAGCATAGGTTTGCAGCTGTTCTGTGACCTTCATACTTGGCCAGTGCTCTCGGCGTGGACAACAGTGAGATCATGAGAAACTGCACGGCCCCCTGAGTAAACAATTACAGACCTGGTAGAAAGCTGGTTGTTTTCATGAGGGTATAAAAGCAGGACCCTCTTGCGGCCAAATCTGAAGCCTCACCCATGGGTGGACGCACTGTGTAGGAACTTTCCCAAATAGCTGAGACTCCTGGCACACCTGCAACAGGGCTTCCCACCTTGAAATGTGGGCCTGGATGATGATTCGGTAGTATTTGGTGATGTATTTCTTCTTGATCTCTGTTCTCTCTAAGCAGTAATGATTTGGTGCTTTGCTAATTTACCACTGTACTTTATATATATATATCTCAGGTTTGCTTAATTTACTTATTTCCTGTATATAGAGAGATATATACCTGATTCGCATTAGTGTGCTTGTTTGCTTTAGCGTGCTTGCTTAATAAACTGTGAATATGTGGTCATTTTATGGTGTACTCTGCCTGTCAGCAGAACAGCAATTCAGTTCTGAGCTTTGGTTTGGACACATGAAAGCATAGAGAGATAGGTTTGTACTGAGTTAGATTTGTAAGGTTTTTATTGCAGCTACCATGATTAGGTGTCTCTTTTTGTTTTGTTTTGTTTTGTTTTGTTTTTTTTTAAGGAAGAGAAACATTGTGGAAATTTCTAGACTTCTAAGAAAGTTCAGATACAATTATCAGCAGATTGCATGTTTTGATTTGCTCTGAATAAGTTAGGTGCATGAAAAAAAACCAAACAAACCCAAATGTGATTTACAGATTTCTCCATAGGTTGCCTGTTTTTTAAGCTTGACTCATGCACAGCAGATTAGATGGATCTGGAAAAATCACCCCAGAAAGAACATGTTACATCTTTAAATTGTGTCCCTTTGAAGCAACCCTGTACAGTACACAGGTTGGAACTGAACTAACTGTTCATTCTGAGTATGTCTTGATTAAATGTATCCTTTAGTTCTGTTGCTGAATGACCCAAAGAAGGCCATTTCTTTTCGTACTAATTACTGTCAAGCTTCCCTTTTTGCAAGTATATTTTAGTCCCAATTTTGCTTCACTGAGATGAATGCTCTGAGGAACCATTTCATATCTACATCTCTAAATAGGGCTATCAGGGCCTCAAGCTATTGTGTTTGTTCTCTGAATGTAAAACAACACATTTAAAGCTGACCTAGTATTCTGTAACATTCATACTCTTTCGTCTTCTGCTTCCCCGTATAAAATTGATTTCTACTACATACATATAACTTCAGTCTGTTATACACCCTGGGATCCTTGCAGCCTTTTCCATGGCTCACCTCCCATTCTCACCTAGATTCTTCCCCTCTGTGTTGGGTGGCCAGAAAATTGCATTCATTTTCCAGTTTTTCTGTTTCAATGGCTAATTCCTGGACAGACACCTTAGAGACTATGAGCAGGGGCCTCTAGGACTAAACGAAGTGGCTTAGCATATGGCTGAGAGCTCAAACCTTGCCAATTATATCCCCTACAGATCTCAGCAGGGCTTTCAAGTCACCAGTGAGTTCCACTCTCTCTAATCCCACTTTTAATAATGTCATTCTTAGAGATATCTTCATTGGCTCTGAATATACATGTGGTCTGATTCTATTAACAGAAGTCACTCACTACAAGAGAGACACTGAGGTTCTGGAGAGTGTCCAAAGAAGGTCAGCAAAACTGGTGAAGGGTCTGGAGCACAAGCCCTGTGAGGAGCAGCTGAGGAAACTGCGGTTGTTTAGTCTGGAGAAAAGGATGCTCAGGGGAGACCTTATCGCTCTCTACAGTTACCTGAAAGGAGGTATGTAGTGAGTTGGGGGTCTGTCTCTTCTCTCAAGTAACATGCAATAGGACAAGAGCAAATGGCCTCAAGTTGTGCCAGGGGAGGTTTAGACTGGAGATTAGGGAAGATTTCTTCACTGGAAGGGTTAGAAAGCAGTGGAACAGGCTGCCTAGGGAAGTGGTTGTGTAACCATCCCTGAAGGTATTTAAAAGACATGTAGATGTGCTAAGGGACATGTTTTAGTGGTGACTTGGCACTGTTAGGTTAACAGTTGGACTTGATGATTTTAAAGGTCTTTTCCAACCTAAATGATTCTATGATTCTGTTCTATTCTATGATATCCTGATTGTCTCTTAAGGGAAAGAAACTGATGAGACATTTTTCTAAGACAAGACTCACCCTTTGTGCCGGAAGGTGAGAGCTGACCTCTGGATGCTAGAAACTTCACCCACAGATGACATTCATATTGTATTTGCCCATGAACAGGTTTTCCCTATTCGGAAAAAAATCTTTTATATCTCAGTATTTTCTGCATTTATAAAGTTCTTTTGTTAATGAAAAAGCTTCAGCTGGAGTTCACATACTCTTAGAGTAAACACTCAGTGCAAGTGAGGACCAGAGGTGTACGCTTCCATGAAGCTGCCCTCTTCAGTTTTCACTTTATCAAATAAATTAAAGGTGTTTCATCTATACTTATAAGTACATCATTACTTCTAAGTGCTATATTATTATTATCGAAGTGTTCTTACACTGTCACAGAAAGACCTTGACATGCTGTAAATAACTTTGCCTCTCGCTTTGATACTACATAGACTCCTGCAATTGTGTTTATTGTCTGCAGGCATTATGGATGCCTAATATGAAAGAACTGGAGAGCTCACACTCAAAATGAATGGATATACATTCTCTTTCAATTTAAGCTGATTCTTACTTCAGGGAATGTTTGATACATCATCTTGGGCTTTGGGACTGAAAAGGCTGAAAGGGAAAGGGAAAAAACACCCGTACACTGACGCTTTCAGTGCTTAGTTTTCTCTGCCCCCCTTCCGTAAATGAAGGAAAGGTAAAGCATTATGGAGGTAGCAGTGGCTGAACTTCAACAGCTTCTTGGATACAGGGTGGATGCTTAATTATCAGCTCACATAAAACCTGATCAGTAAGCTTGTACAAAACACTCATACGATTCCTGATAGTTGCTGTCTTGAGCTGGCCATGAAGCCTGCAAAAAGAAATATCACAGTAATGTAATATTTCAATATCCAGTACCAGAGGAAACAACAAATAAACAAACAAAAATCATACCACATAAATGACCCAATAGTGGGTCAAACTGCCAAGATACATTAAAGACCAAATTTTAATTTGTGAATTGCGTGTCTATAACTCAATAGCAAGATAAAGTCTGTGACAGCAGAAGATAGAATGCTCATAAGCATGAGTATCTGGCTAGGGAACAAAATAAAGAATGGACAAATCCATAACCTCATCACCATTCAGAAAGGCTTGAAAATTTTACTTAGCCGAAGACCCTTTTCCTGGCACTGAAATTTTCATCTGTTCACAAACTTGCAGCCAGAGACTTGTCAGAGCCTGTAAGAGCTCTCATTGTATTGCATGTTGTGTGCAAATCACTCAGTTATAGGGAGAACAATGACAGTATAAAATCCCTAGAAAGAGAGTTTCTGTTATTTCCAGCTACAAGAAACAGTTTTACAACACATATCTACAAGGTGATGCAAAATCTTTGCATCTGTTTCTTTCACCAATCTCTCTATCTCTTCCTAGTAATGGCTGATTTTCTATAACCATCCCCATGTTTGTAGCTTCCATATAAACCAGCCATTGACAGAGAAAAAGACTGAAACTATCAACATTAGATATAAAAGAAATATCCATTCTGACTTTATATATAAAGCCATCCTCCTTGATACATCAAGAAAAGGCTAGATTTACAACTGGCAATGATTTAAAACAACTTCACATGTGTATACAGAGCATATGAAAGAAATTGCTTACAGTGACTTCTAGCTACCAGCTCTAGAATAACTACAGTATAAGCATCATGGGCAAAACCTCCAGACAGTTAGTTTTCTAATGAAGCTTGATACGTACACAAAGAGGATTATACAGCTTCACTGCTTGTAACTGGGGGCCTGCTGATGACTTGCAGGGTCCCTTCCGGTTCTGTATCTTAATTTGCAACTAGGTTTGTTTCTGCTGAGATAGCAGAGCCAACCCAGGGCTCAAAAAGTTGGCTGGTTCAGATCTGCTTTTCTTTATCAAACAGTGGTTGCAAAATCTTTGTTATTGCTGAGATGCGAGCCAGAAAGAAATCACCTTAGGAAGACAAAAAAGACCACTGTGCTTTCACTTCTGTTTTACTTACTGTCTCTGTGAGTAAAAGCTATTATTAGAACCCCACCTATTGAAATGATTGATTTATTAGATTAAGTATTGGATTGAAATTTAATTAACAATTTAATCCCTGTGTATCCAGCTTTAAATGTTGTGTCCATCACAAGGGTATCTGCACACTTCGGTAACTGAGTTGCAAGCTAGAAATTGTCAAAAATGCTGACTTTCAACTGGCACTCCAAAAGGTGCCAGCAGTTTACTAGGATGTTTGCCTGAGGAAAACCTGAGTGACATCATCAGAATTTGGTGGCTCTTCTAGTGATTAATGTAGAGAACAAAACTGTATTTTTATGTGAATAGAGGATCATTTGCTTTCGAAAGTAAATATGCCTAGGGTGCACTGAAAGTAGTAAGAGTTTATGGTTACATCAGATAGAAAAAAATTATGCTGCTCAGAAGAATATCGATCACACTAAACAAATATCTAAAATATCACTCTATTTAGAGCCAAAAGTTTGATTCCATACATTAATGAGGTACAAATCCATGTTCCAAAAGGCCGTAATAACTTCCTCTCTAATGCCTGCTAGGGTTGTGTTTTTTTCAGGGGATCGAATGGGGTAGCGTGCAACCCTCTGCATGGTCTTCATGGGTTTATGGAAAATAATTTTAAATTTCAATGGCAATGCACATTATATGATCACCACCACCTAGGCAATGACATTAGTTGCCATAGTAACCTCAGGTTGCATCATTAACAATTTTAAATGTTGACAGTTGGGAAGCATAGCTTGAAACACTGGGAGAAGAGCAGGAAAGAGAGAGGCTTGAGAGAAGTGTATAAAGCAATCAGAGGGCTGAGTGTTTTCTGTTGTGCCAAGACTGGCTGGGGGAACAATGGAGGAAACCGATGGCATGGGTATATCAAGTGGCTTTTCTGTTTTCTTCCCTGATCATTGAAACAGAAGGGGGAAAAACTGCTCTCCAGCTTTCTTATTCCTCCCTTTTTGTAGTCAGAAAGAAGGATACCATACCCATTTGAAACTGATTACTGATGATCTCCTTTTGCATTTTAGACAAGCTAGACATGCATGTGGCTGGCTGGGGAGCCACATCTGGCTTCTCTGGAAATTGTGGTGTTTCTAGGAACTTGGTTATTCTAAGTCCCAATTTGTTTGCACTGGTGTTGCTCTGCTGATTCTGATTATTTCTGCATTATATTCTCTGTTAACCAGGGTATTTACACCCCTGCCTTTAGCCACAGCATGAGGTGGCCTTTTGAGTGTTGAGAATATCCAACTGTCATTTGTAATATGACAGAATGAATGAGTGCTTTCTATTCAGACATATTCTTCTTTGATCCCTCATTCTGTAACCCTCCTTTTCCCAGTGGATTTGTGGTGAAAATAGTGGAATGTTGAGATGAGAGCCAGAGGGAGCTGAATGAGGTGCTCATGTAGCAACGTTCAGACCCTTATACCGTCCAGCCCCTCCTGGCTTTTTTTGTCTTAGTAGCTGTTGCTAACAGACTGGCTTTGGAAAACAGTGCTGGAACTTGAGTAGCTATCCAGGAAAATACTCTTGAAAACCCTGAAGGAAGTCAAGTGTGACAGAGAAGTTCCATGTTTTCATTCTTTAGTTATTTTACAAACATGAATGCAATTATAGTTTAATGCTATAAACATGTGAAGGAAAATTCAAGTTCCAAACACAATTTCTGGATGAAGCATGAACAACTCTCATAGGTTCCCAGGACATGTCATGCAGACCCTACTTTCACTCTTCCTTTCTTCTTTTTCTGTGTTTCTGCAACTTTCTTTCTAGCTATGTTCCAAATATCTGACTATAGTGCATTCTGGTGAGTAGGAACTTCTCACCTAACCTACCTCTAAAACCTTCTACATGACAAGGAAGGGACAGCAACAACAACAGGTTAAAAATCCCAGATTAAAAATCCTAGGCTTCACAACTGTACTGGCAGTGTTCAAGGCCAGGTTGGACAGAACCTTGGGCGACATAGTTTAGTGTGTGGTGTCTCTGCTCACAGCAGGGGGGTTGGAACTAGATGACCTTAAGGTCCTTTCCAGCCCTAACTATTCTATGATTCTATGATATATCTAGTACTTAAAATATATCAATAAAATGTCTTCCATAAAGTTTCCTGGTTCATCGTTATCTTCTGTATCAGAGGATGAAGGACCCGATGTTGAGAACAGCTGGTTTAGGTGCAGATGTCAGACTCCCATGCCCCCTTCCCAGCTCACAGTAGAGGCAAGGATCCCTAAGTGCACCAGTGTCTATATGTCTTCAGGAAGGTTTCGACTCTATTCCAGCCTTGCCGAGAGCTAACTCTAGCCCAGTTATTTAGAACTAGTGTTAAGCATGCTTTTGTCTTGGCTTGAGTTAAACAGTTAAACATCCTTTTACCAACCCCCATAAAAGATGGACACTTCTGTTAAAGGTTTATGTCAAAAGATAGACCCTCTCCTGAGACACCTGCACAAGTGTTTCCTGTAACCAGCATTAGTCATTTCTAGTCCTACACAGCTGAAGTCACACTTTATTTTGATGCTTTAGGAATATAAAATACAAATTTCCACCCATGATTTATCACTAATTTGGGATATAAGAATCTAAATGGGACATTAGACAAGCATATTAGTGCAAAGCCTAGCTGCTATGAAATGGCTATTAGAGATTAACTTTAAAAATATATTTTACAGCAGATAGATATACTCATCTTGTTGTTGAATAATCAATGGCTGCACCTCTGTGTTAAATTTATTAGCATATCTACAAGGTGCAAGTGCATTTTCATTACAGAAATGTATACTGGGTGGCTATTTTCAAATTAAGAATAATCACACGGTGAGATATATTAAGCAAAATGGAATTGATAGCAGCACTGATGTGTCATATACACTGCTATTGGGTTTTGCATTAGAAAGTCTATTTCTTTGCTGTTGTGTTTTCTTTAAATACACTAAATTGGCTCACGAGCATATGCATTTCTGTGAGTCCTAATAGAAGAAAAAAATCTCCCCAGACAGAAGTAATTCTGGACTCTGTGGTGTTTGTAAGTAAACTGAATCAGAAAATCAGGAATTTCATGCTATTTCTACCAGACAAACGTGTTGTGACTAAGTCAACATATTCTACCATAGGTTCAAACATGCAAGTTAACTTTGATAACTGAAGACTTAGATGAAATTGTTCAGATTAAAGGATAAAGAATATAACAATCCTATCAATTGTTTGCTGTTAATAACAGTTGAAGTTTACCATGGAAATGTAATATACAGAATGAGATGTATTTCTCAGATTCTGCTTCAAAACTCTACCAGTCTCTAACAGTAAAATGGCTATGAAGAATGACCACATCAGCATGTCTCGTATACCAGCCCAGCAACCCCATAGGCTATGCATGACATCTCTGTCTGAGATCTCCAAGTCTTTGATGTCCAGGAAATGGATAACACAACTCAGATGTCCTAAGACATGGTTCACAACACCCATACCCAAAGACCAATGTGAAAGGTGTCGTTCAGCTGGACATGTTGAGCCCATTGCACAGGCACATGGTTTCCATCACCTCAAGGACCCCTGACAAAGCAGGTCTCTGGATCTGGATTCCATGGATCCACTCATTTAACAGCCTGGCTTTTG
Source organism: Nestor notabilis (assembly GCF_000696875.1). Taxonomy (NCBI): domain Eukaryota; kingdom Metazoa; phylum Chordata; class Aves; order Psittaciformes; family Psittacidae; genus Nestor; species Nestor notabilis. The sequence continues at coordinate 50,729 of NW_009914175.1, forward strand.
CATCTAAACTGCCTTGAAGGCCAGACAAGAACACATCCTGTTCTGGTCATTTTGGGCAACTAGCCCAAGGAAGAGTCCTAGAAGGACTCCTAGATACATTTTCATATTAATAGGCAGGCGGGTTCCAAATGGGCTTAGCAAGCAAGATTGATGTGTGTCAGACCTGTGTCTAATATGAGATGCAAATTGCAGTTGATGTTCTGTCCATCACTGTTTTCTCTTTTTTCAGTTTTGTTGTAAGTTCTTTGAGGAAATGTGAACTAGACTTCAGGGTTTGCTCCTTGACAGCAGCCTCTGTCTCTTGCTGTTTGCATCTGACACCAGAAAAGCAGCAACAAATTAGTGGGTTGTGGGGTAGGGGTTTTTTTGGGATGGTGGTGGAGATTATATTACAACATGTATTTTAGGGACTATTCACAGGAATGCTAAGACACCTAAGGACACATTTCTCAAGCAACAAAGGTGCTGCAGATGACAGAACCTCATGTATACACATCTAACACAGCTGACATGACTGCTAAGATCATGGAGAGTGACAAGCGAGAGCAAGGAGTAAATGGTGACCCACGCAATTAGGCTGAAAGCCAGGAAGGTCTTGTAGGGGAACATCATGTGAAGCTGTGCCCCTTCAGTGCTGTGGCAGAGCAGGCCATGGGTATGATGTTATCCTGAAGTCTGAGGTAACGTCAATGATGCAGGAGAATGATGGCCTTCCAGATCTTCTTTGCCAATGCCAAACTGGTAGTGTGGAGGCAAGAGGCAATCATTGGGAGTGGTCTAACAGAGAAGTATAGAAATAGCAGTAGCATCTGAGCCCTCTGAGCAGACTTGGTGTTGGGCCCTGACATGGGATCTGGAGAACTTATTCAGCATTCTATTGCAGAGGGCCAGAGGAAAAATGCAGTGGTGGAATAGATACCATCTGAGGTGTATGGCTGACCCTCTTAGATACAGGCATGCCTTAAACCATCTCATGCTGTTCCAGGCAGGAGAGCTCTTGTACTTGGCTCAGTCTTGGGAAGATAGTTCATTTCTCACACAATTTTTTTTCAGTCTGTTAATGAAAGTGCTTTCCTAGGGTGCAAAAAGTACAAGGCAACAGGACATAATAACATGTATTAGCAGTCTCTGATATTAATAGTACAGATTGTCACATGATATGACAGTGATTAAAGTGGGCATGGATAGAGGTCTCCCTTTCTTCTGGGAGGCACTGCTCCCCTTTGCAAACAGAAAATAAACACAGCCCTTCCAGAGCATAAATGCCAATAACTGTGAAATTTTGATTAAATAATAGATATGTGTTCAGAAGCACTTTTTATAGTATGTGATTAAGAAAGATAACTAGACATCCTTACAGCTATAATGATAATAATTACCACAACACATAAAGTGTAGAATATGACACTGGAAAGGCCACTATTAACCTTTCCAAGGGTTATTTTTTGGTGTGTTTTTGACACTATGGACAGCAGTGTTCAGAGAACTAAATAAAACTATAGCTGTGACAGTTCTTTCCAGCTGTTCTCTGGTATGTTAAAGAGGAGCAGCAGAGGGGAGTGAAATATCTTCTATTCAAAACAGATGTTTGTTTAATATCAAACATCTGGGTAGTCTTAGAAAGACTGTTTTGCTAAGATTTCTGCAACTCTTGGTAATTCAGAAAACTGACAAGAGTGCTTCCTTGTTAAAAATTAGGCTATAAAGAATAGCTTCATGCCCCAGACCAAAGGCTTTTTTACTCCTAGCAGCAAATTTCATGTCTCTAAAGTGTGATGCCACGCTGTCCAGCAGATCACATACTTTATCATATAACGCTAATCTGTGAATTCTATGTTATGACATCTCTGTTCCTTGCAGCTCTAGTGGAGAATTACAGGCTGTACGTAATTGATCGTAAAACCTGAACTGCTATCTTACGTCTTACCAAAATTACTTTGTGTGAAATGGCTGAGTAAATAGGTTGGGGAAGGCAAAAATGATTGGCTGCGATGGCATCAGGTTTCCCAATAACAAAAGCAAAAATGGGTAAATTCCAGGAGTCTAAACATGAGACAATGAAGAACATAAGAATACAGTGAGTAGGTAATATTGGTACAAATCACCTTAAAGATTACCACGACTGAAAAAGAGAGCCAGCTCTGGAGCTTTGTAATCCACCTGTAATAGAGGCTGGCCTCTGTAAATCAGTCAAGCTTGCAAACATGCCACTGATGTTCAGTTCTGCTTTTTATAAGATAAAAAAGTCCCTATTAGTCAGAGTCTTCACAGCTGCAAAAATCATTTTGTATGAAGGCGAGAAGATGCCATTATTTTAAATGATGGCATTGCAATGTAATAGATGGTGTGAAAGAAGGCTGTAAATTCTGGGTCAGTCCTCTCTGCAGTGTCCTGCAAATAACACAAGTAATCCAGTAGTCCAAGCTACTCAGGATAGTGGGTTTTAAACACATTAATTAAATCAAATTGAAGTAAATTCAGCTAAGCCAAGATTTCTTCCACAATTTATTATTGAAAACACAATTAGCTGGAGGCATTTGGCGGAGTTTTGTGAAATCAAAGGCTGCACTGCAACTGAGAGTAAGTTTTCAAGCCGTCAACTCATTAATAGCAGAAAATGGATGTGCTGCTGCAAGGCACCAAATCAGAAGCAAAAATATGGAGCTTGTTACTGTGACTTCAAGAACCAATTCTAAATGTTAGAGTATTTCCAAGCTGCTGTCACCAATGCCCTAATTCATCTTAAAGTTGAAACTCAGACTCCTTATACCCAAAACTGTGGTCTTAGAGGCAGATTAAGCAGCTAAAGAGTACAACTATTATGTTCAAATCCCTTTTGGCAACAGTTATCCTGACTTTCCAGGATCATTTTCCTGATTCTTATTTCTCTCAATTTCACTATCATTTCTCAAGTTACTCACTTCCTGCATTGTGTTGGATGCATCAAAAATAACTGTTACTGGAATAAAGGGCATGTTAACCAAACTCAGGCCACAACAAAGAAACCTGCTGCTCTCATCCATGCTACCCTGGGAACCATGTACTCTGGCATCACGACTTCTCTGTGAAAGGAGCTGAGACTTCAGTCCACAATAGCTGCTGAAAGAACCAAATAACAGAGGCAGCAAAATGTTCTTTAACCAGCAGAGCAGGGCCTGACACTCTCTGCAGGAAAGAGTAGCTGTGTAGGCACAGAAGAAAAGCAATTTTGCATTAAATGTCTGTGGGTAGTGAGGATTGAAACCACCATTCCCATGTTAAGTCTGTAAGAATGCCCCAAATATCCAAGGTTCCATGAAACTTTGGTCCTGATAGGAAGAAAATTTAAACACAACTGACCCATTAGCATCTGAACCTCACTGCTCAGAAACATAGCAGGAGTCCATCCCTGCCCACCACAGCATTCATATCAATGTACCTCATAAGTTTCTCTAGATGACAATCCAAGTTGAAAACGCGGGGCCAGGACAGCAGCATTCAGCTTCTGCTACTCTCTGGACTGCTTGGTATTTGCCAACCAAAGTTTCTAGGCTTCTTGAGCTTATAGGGAAATTTTCAAAAGTATAAATACTTATAAAGTATGAATACTTATAATACCAGAGCTGACTGGCAACTGGTGAAGGTCAACACTTATACAGGACACTTACTACAGCACAGTGCAGGAAGTTGGCCACACTCTGCCTGTAAAGCTATACAGACTGTCCTGGGGTCAGCCAACAGCCATACAAAAGAATTGTGTCAATTTTCTGGGTTGCTTTTTTTTTTCCAGATTTAAGTTAAAGGTGCATATACCTTAGATGACAGAAGGAAATCAAAGTAAAACTAGTATCTTGACTTATCATGAGAACAGGGCTATCTACTACCTTTTAAAAAACTGAAACAAACTGAAAGCATGGAAAAAAACAAAAATGAAAAAATAGCACAGGATTTGGCAACCAACTTTTGTGATTAAAATTTAAGGAATTTGACCTTGCTTAGAGAGTGGAAGGGAAATGGAAGAGAAGAGATAATGAAAAGACCGTTAATCCATGAAGTCACAACAAAAAAACCAAGTACAAGCAAATGATACCTTGCTTTGAATACAGCATAATCATACCCTGCACAAATCCCTTTGTATCATGCTTCACTGGCAACTCCGAAAACATTAAAACCAACAAAAACCCAGATGAAACCTTTGTTCCTGGCTTGGTTATCATTAATACTTCTCTGGCCTAGTCCCTTGTTCTCTTGCCCAATGGTCGCAGTCCAGCCTCATATATATGCCAATAGGACATAATAGTGTACTTACCCACCAAAGGACAAATACTTTCTACCCCATGTATGTATGGGTTCCCCTTGCTGTTTGGGTTACTCCATGATGCCATGTGGCTAACACAATTCTCATGTTAGGTGAGCTGATCTCAGTAAACCAGCCCCCTGCTACTGCCCAGCACCTTAGATACTTCTCTGTAATTTATACATGGAATGATGATGAAGCAGGTAAAGATAAAAAAAAAATCTGAAAATACAGAGATGACTATAGATTGGAACAGTCATTTGGATGAGTGGATTAGTAAATCATTAAATTAATCCTGTTGCAATGCAGGGGAGAGGACTATATTAACCTTTAAAGGTCCCACAGAAACAAGGGATGCTATAGAATGCATCATGGTTGAGGGAAATGATGAATTACATACTTTTCCAAACATACTTGCATATAATTTATTTTTTAAATATACAATGATAGTGATGATTATATTATGTACTTATGAAATGCCCCTCAGTGAATCATCAGTGCCTATTTGCAGAGGTGCTTCACAAATGGACACAGCTTTCAGACAATACAAATTACATTCAGAAGCCAACTGAAGTAAGCTGAAAAACTGGATATATAGCAAGGATCAGTTACGGAGCTTTTCTGAATTTCACTGCTCATGCACCCATGAGATGTCTGACAAGGCATTTTTTCATATTTGACAAAGAATACATCACTTTCCACTGGCACCATAAGCACACAGAAGCTGTTCTGATCTCCAAGAGTGAAACATCCAATATGCAGTTAAGAAACTTCTAAGAGCACGTGCACTAACTTTAGGCAGTCCCATAAAGAGCAAAGCCTGAGCAATAAAGAGTAAAAATTAGCCTGGAATTATTTTCATGTTCTCACTGGTCTCAATTCTGACCCCCTGGAAGCTGCTAGAAATACTGTCACTGCAAGTATTAAAACATGAGAAAACCTCAAGCTGCTCTTGAAATATTACCTCTGATTTCCTGATGTGAACTTCCTGACTTCATGGACATGAATAGAATTTGCCCATGTATGTTTAAACTGCTTTCTGAAATTTCTAAATCTGGGAGAGACATTTGAAGAAGAATACATATGCATGTATATGTGTATTTAAGTATATATCTCAATTAGTCGTGGAAAAGTTTGCTTTTTTGTTCAAAAGTTCAACATGTTAAGACTTTTATTTCTTCATCAAATGCTAAAATGCCCACATAAAATGTACCAGTTTATGCCAGGATGCAGCATTTCCAAAAAATTGTACAGGTGTTTTCCCTGATCAGAAAACGGAATGGAACAGCAGCCTTCCCTATTCTTCCATATCCCTCAGGTTAAATTTCAGCCCTTGAAAGTATGTTACACTGACAGCATTATTGTGGGAAAAGCAGCTGAAACATAGGGTTTCCATGCTTGGTGGAAAACTTTTGTGCTGTCTAATCACAAAAGTTTAATACTTGGAGATCCGAATAACCAGGTGGGCACTATTATGTCTGAAGCATGTACCTGACATGTAAAAGAATTTGGGCAATATTTTGCTGCTAGAAAAGTGTTGTGGTTTAACCCCAGCTGTCAACTGAGCACCACACAGCTGCACACTCACTCCCCCTCCAGTGCAATGGGGGAAGAATTAGAAGGATATAAGAGAGAGAACTTTTGGGTTGAGATAAGAACATTTTAATAATTGAAATATAATAATAATAATTCGTATATTTTTACAATAAATTTTAATGAGAAGGAAAATCACAAAGAGAGAGAAATAAACCCCAAGAAAGACAAGCGATGTAAATTAAAACAATTGCTCACTGCCAATGGACTGGTGTCCCGCCAGTCCCCAGTCAGTGGCCTCTTGGCCAACCTTCCCCCTAGATTTGTTGTTGAGCATGACACCATATGGTGTGGAATATCCCTTTGGTCAGTTGGGGTCAGTACTGGCTGTGCTCCCTCCTAACTTCTTGTGCACTCCCAGCCTGCTCACTGGTGGGTTGGTGTGACAGGCAGAAAAGGTCTTGACTGTGTAAGCACAGCTCATACAGTAAGTGACTGTATTATCAACAGTTTCCAGCACAAATCCAAAACATAACCCCATACTAGCTAGTATGAAGAAAATTAACTCTAACCCAACCAAAATCAGCACAAAAAGAAAGCCTGATTTTCACAACTCCTTTTGTGAACTCCCACAAAATTAAAAAAAAAATATATTGTAAAAAACAGTATAATTGTTTGTGATTGGTGAGCTTGCCAGTTTCAAGGCCTCCTGGGCAGCAGAAATCACAGCACCCGAAACTGCATAGCTGTTCATAACTTGCTTTCACACCCAGCACACTCCTAACAGGACACCTTGAACATGTGTTCAGCAGTGAGATGTTGTGATATTAGACAATATTTTGCTAATATATATAGGAAATATAACTGCTACTATGTAGAGGAGAGTATAAACACTCTCCCTTACTGCCTGGGTTGATTGGGGAAGCTTTCTTACAAAGCTAGAGCTGAAAGCCTTCTGACCTAAGCCACAGTTTTGGAGAAACACTGGGGTTTATCTGGGTACAGGCGGACCTCCAAGGCACTTGGCTATTTGCTAGGAACGGTCCTGGACGCTTGAATGTGTGAAATTTCAAAAATATCACATAGCATTAAACTGACTTAAAATTTCTACTGTGCCCTTGTCTAAGATACTGGTAAGAAAACAACATCAACAACAACAAAACCTTACCCAAAAAAGTCCTGCAGGGATGACTAAGTTGTATCAGTTCTCCCAGAGGTGTAATGTATACGAATAAAATCAAAATATAAATCATTCCACCCTGTTGTGGGGTTTATGCAGTTTCTTTTAATAAAATATGCAAATATTTTGCAGTAAATTGATTTCCCAGTTTTAGTTCTCTTATCTCCATATTTATTATTCATGATTCTCCTACTCCCCTACTTGAGCAGATGAAAAAAAAAAAGAGGGGAAAAAGCTGTGTAGAGTTCACTTGTTTTTAGGAACTAGCTTTATTATTGTTATTATTAGCACAATTTTATACTCCTAGGAGTGAAAGATAAATGTAGATATTACTTCTAATCTCAACCAAAGCTAAGAGGTAATACAATGACACTCTCTTTAATGCAAATCACTGCAATAAATGACTACATAGCCCAAGTGCTCTACTGCATTACAAATTGTAATGAAAGTTTGAATTGCTGAGCAAAATGGCTGTTGTTTAACCTGTGACCAAGCTGGATGGTATCAGTCCTGTTGTTAAAGGAGTACTCACTATGACTCTACAGGAAGTAAACCCAAATATTTTAGATATCTAAAACTGCTGCTAAACAAGGTTTCTGATCTAAAAAAAAAAAAAGAGAGAAAGAAAAAAAGAAAAAAATCTTTTTCTT
>NW_009914175.1:58398-89168 GCF_000696875.1 Nestor notabilis
ATGAAGCTAAAACTGCTGGTCAGTTTTATATTGCATTAGCCAATGTATGCAACTGCTGTTTTCCATCACTATGTGGTTAACAAGTTCTGCAGCAGAGAATCAAGATTGATCAAACCTGAGTGCACTATTTTGGTTGCTGTGGCTAGAGGTCTCAGTTGGAATAAAAGACAAAGAGATGTGGGAGCCACTGAACCAGGGCAGCAGAACAGACGCAGCTCATCACATGCCAGGAGAAAGTCAAAGATGAATGCAAGAATCAAATATTAGGTTTCAGTCCTATATAAAGAAAACCTTATTACCACAGGTAGTTTAAATTTTTGCCAGCTTTACACAAACTGAGCTACTTTCAATTTAATTAGGCATAATGATTTCTTCCCATTAAGAACCTCAGTGGATTCCAGGTCTCATTTTTAAAAATGTGCCTCTGATTTAGCAGCCCAATTGCCTCTTGAAGGATTTAAAAATTTTATTCCTTTACGAATAAAGAGCTCGGCCTGCAAGTATTCCAATAGGAATTATAGTTGAGTAACAAACCCTAGAGGAAAAGAAAGATTTTAACAGATATTCTAGGTTTGTTGGACTGGCTCAAGGATTAAACTACATTTTCTTATGATCGTGAAATGCCTCATAGGAGTTTAGGTGACTGTAACCATGAATCTTGATCTCTGCAGAAACAACATTTTCATCTAAAAATTCCTCAGAAGAAAAATTCCCAACAAGACCCTAAGGTGGGTTATCTGTGAGAAGAGGGCTCTTGCAAGGTTTGGCCAAAAGCACTGAAGATCAAATTCTCTCTCAAGTCAAAGAAATTGTGTCAGCACAGAATCTGGCCTTAGGTATCAGATGATAGGTGAAAAGAGACTGCATTGCAACTGCATTGGCATTGCAAATCAGATGGGGAAAGAAGAAAAACTTCACAAATAGACCTTAGATTTCTTTTGAATCATACCATTTCTTCTCTGCCAAGAAACTGATCTGGTTTGTCTCTCCACTCCAGCATCAGCCTTCACCTGGCATAAATCCCCGGCTTTAAATGGAATGACATCGTTAAACTAACATGATGACGTGGAAAGTCACCCTCCTATCTCCAGAAAAAGACTTGCAGGTTTATTCAAGGGTAGAATAATCCTCTTTGTAGCCTGACAACAAGTTATTTATCATAGGCAGGTTTTCTGATGTTTACTTTTTTGACAGGCAAATAAGATGTTTTTTCATCAGAAAACCTGACACATTACCAGAAATTATGATTGGCCAGGTCCTTTTTATCTACAGTCTTACTCAAAGAGCTCCTAAGGTTTATCTTCTCTGCAGTGGTGCACACCAGGTCCTACAGCAGAAGTCAGGCATGGCAGTGGGTCAGGGAGGAACAGGCTCCAGATTGCAGGATTTCTTACTGCAGTCAGCTATTACTCACTGCTGCTTGGCTATATCCAGTACAGGACTTTTTTTATTATTATTTTATTAAGATGTAAATTAAATTTAAAAAACTCTGCAAAAGAAAAATCTGCTTGAAAAAGTTTGTTCATGTTGTGGAGTATTATCTGTAAGTCCTCCAGCTAGGCTAAAAGCCTATGCCACTGCTCCTTGGGATTTCTAGTGAATTAATAATGTCACTGATGAATATTCAAAAGTAGGCAGCTATTGTGCCTCCAAGCACATAATTAATTATTCATTACACATTTTTATTCACTGAATTAAAATACACAGTGTGCTCTGGGAAATGAAGTGTAGTTCACTGCAGGGGCATGAAATTCTACACTGCCCCTTTAAGGATTATTACTCTGTATTTATAGTTGCCAAGGCAACATAAATGCTGGGCAATTAGATCATGGGTTGTCCCCGAAGACTGATGGGATAATAAGCAGTAGTCAAGTATTAAGTTGACCCAGTAAATGTCCCACATGAATAAACCTGGGCTAGGACCACAGCTGGCATCTTTCAAATAAAACTTTTACATTAATATAGTTTAAAAGGTGCATTTATCCAGGAATTGAGCATGCATCCACGGTGGGAAGGCTGCGGAAAGGGCTAATACCACTTCCCGGTGGTGGTCTGCAGGCTTTGTTCCTCAGGCCGGGCTTTGTGCAAAGTTAGGAGCATATTGAGCCTCTCAAAACCTCAGAAAAAGCAGGGGGAGACCCACATTTACCTCCTCAGAGCCAGTGTTCTGTGTTGGTGGAAGGGTTTTTTTCCTCCTAATTATTCTGCAAAACTCACCAGCAGGGGAGAAAATCAGTTTTGTTCCAGGCTTTAAAAAAACAGGTATTAAAATTTGCAAAAAAAGATAACTACTTAACTGGGTGTGCATTTGCCTTAAAAACAGTTTAACAGAAAAATAGCACCAAGAGAACCCCTGTAAATTATCACCTCTGAAAGAGCTGTGTTACTGAGGGCATTTTTTCTGAAATGAAAAGGACCAGAAAGATTCCCCTAAACTACGTTTTCTTTTTTTCAGTTTTGTTGCAAATATCAGCTTCAAATTGTTGCTGGCTATTGGCCGTCCCTTTTTTCCCTGAATTCCATGTAATTTCAGGAATTTCTCTTTCTTCTCAAAACTATTTTCAAGACAAAAAAAACCCAAACTGTGGAGAGATGCACACACTGTTATTCAATTTTTCTCCATTAATACTTGTTACATTATTATTTTTTAAACTTAATGCTTTCCACTATCCCCACTGGTGACACAAGGTGATGGTTTTATTGTGCTTTTAGATCACTAATTTTGCAAAGGAAAATGGGAAACTGTAGCTTATCTCTGCCTGCAGATACTTGGCTATGCTAGAACATGAAATAGTTCTCAGTTAGAGATACAGTAATGCTTTCTATAGTTTTGTAATACAGGGGGGAAAATACAATTCCAAGAAAGTATTATATATCCCTCAGTGTAAGAGAAAAAGACATATTTTATCAGTGAGTGTGTGTGTGCATAGATTTATCCAAACATATAGATACAGATTGCATTGCCCCAGACAGTTGAATGCATTTGCTCATTCATTAAAACTATGTTTATATATAATGAAATGACTAGCTTTGTAGTGAAAATATTTTAAGGAAGAAAGCAAGTGCTTGAACACAATTTTTTCTATGATACTATTATTTGCCAAAATGTCCCTAGCTTTCAACAAATGACACTTTCAATTATTTGGCCATAATTCTAGCTGACAAGTAGAGAGGTGTACCTTTCTCCAAAAAGAAAAAACAGGGGCACCATCAACTGCTGAGGGGGCAAGCATGTCCAGACCACGTGGTTAGACACTGGCAATGTGGCTTGAAGACAATAAGACTTATGTGCTAAAAGTTAAGGGCGTGCTTAATTATTTTTATGTGATCCAATGCTGAGAGTTAAACAGCTTATCAGACTGAACTCTAACTCTGGTTATGGGTCACCCTTGTCATGTAGGATGGGGATCAGCATCCTCATGTGCTCAGGCAGGAATTGTTCAGGAGATGGAGAAGAATCACCCCTTAGCACAGCCAGAAAAAACCCCTGAGCTGCAATATTCAAGGACATTCACCCTGTCAGGGCTCTCCCCCACCACATAATGAATCTGTGGGATAGCAAACCCTAGGATATCACCTCTGCTGCTTTTATTACTTACTGTTGAGTCCTGTGTGTATTTCCCAATGACAAGTCAAGAGGTACATGGGAATATTTCTAGGTACAAAATATATTCATTTTCATACTTATAAATATGGATGTGGTTATATTTTATATATGTGTATATAGACACTAAAATGGAAAATGTCTAGGGCAAATTAATTCGGTTGCATTTGTGGATTTGAAATATCAGCGAAATATCAGCAAAATATCATTTCTAGCTATTATTTTTAGCTACAGGTAAATTATAGAGGACTGGCTTCTTCAGCAGCTTGTATCTATCAATTAATTACAAGAATGCAAAAATCTGACAAAAAATTTGAGATTTCTTTCATGGCATTGTGAATCCCAGGAAATTCTCCTTCAGTGTTGACCAATTCTCCATTTGGACTCAAGAAACCTGACAAAAATCAATTGCAACACATGCATCTGCAGCATTCTGGTCTGGCCTGTTGTTGCAGGAAGATGCAAAATAACGAGCTGATGGGAAATCTCTGTTTGTTTAATGGTTAGAAAAATTAAGAACAGTCCTAATCTGCAAGACCTACCAAGAAAAGCTGCATGATCAAATAGAGATGTTGATTTTGCTGGAAAGAACACACTATCAAAAGTTCAAAGTAGGCTCATGTGGAGAAAATCAATCACTATACTAGTAGCAACACTGAAGAGATGGGATTTATAAGGCTGTGTCTTGATCCAGAGAAGTTACTTCCAGTGATTTCCCAAAGTTACACCTTAGACTCATGACATGGCAGCTCTCACTCTGAAGCCCCAACAAGTTCAGCCCAAGGCAAGGAGCCATTTTCACCAGTATTACTAGGTCTCCTTGAAGAAAGGACAGGCTTTGGTGATAACACTGTACTCCTGGACTGCAAGCCTGGGCACTGAGTTCCCTTGATAACATTCAGCTCAAGACAAATAACAGCATATGAGGGGACTTACAGTGAACTGGGGGTATCAGAATATTGATGTTTAGGAGAGTAAATGTTAACTAAAGGGTCATCAAACATGACACTGTCTTGGTAGTTTCCCAGGCAAGGTAACAATAAAATCTCATGCTATTATCCGAGTTAAGAGAAAGACACACACAGCCCTTATGATGATGTGAGCATATACATTACCAGGTCTGTGGCAGTGAGCTTTTTTGTTTGGTTGGGGTTTTTTTTCCTTGGTTTAACCATTACTGAACACACAAAGTAGAAGCCTTGACCTCCAGTCTTCTACAGGAGCTGAAGCAGCTGCCTTTAACAGGTAGTTCCTAGAGATCAGACAAAAGAATCATCTTTGCTGAAAAAGTCACTGAAAGTAAATATAATGGGTTTGCTTTCATTAGATATGTGAAAGCAGTCCCTACAACAGAAAGCTCTGCTGCAAGGCTAGAGAGCACAGAGACAAAGGTATTTGGACAACCACCTGTATTGCTAAAAACTACTTTAAAATTCCTTGTACAATCAATTACACTGTATTCATGCCTCTATAGAAAAGGTGAAAGGTGAAAGTTGGTGGGAGTGCAAAGTGCACAGACTGCATATGAAGGAAACTTTCTGCTGCAGGATGGCGAGTTATGGTGTCAAGCATTCACACATCCAAGATATCACATCTATTTGGCAAGTAATGGCAATGCCAGGCACCGTGCTTCCTGCATGCAAAGCCTAGCCAAAGAGTTGTTTAAATACATATCATCAAACTAACTATTTTTCTAGGATCAGTTTCAGTCTTTATTTTTAATTGCTTGGAAGCAAAGCCTCCACACTGCAAGCTCTCACTTGCCTGGACATGACTGCAGTGGCTGTTAGTAGCAGCTACACAGAGGCACTGCTGCCACGTTTATCCAGCCCATTTTTTTAACTTCTCCCATTCATGCCCATTCCTCGACATTCACACTTTCTGCATCAGAAAGAAAAACTTTCAAGGCTGATATATGCTGTCTGCTGTCCTTCTCCCACAGCAATGCACCTGTATATATGACAAAGTAAATGTTAGTAATCCTAAAAATGTGACAAACTCATTGAGGAAGCAAGAAGCCTCCTGTGTTTTAAGTCCCTGGCTTGCCTGGTGCTTTGTCGCTATGTTGTCAGCTGTAAGACACCTAGAGCAAAAGTTCTTTAGGATAGCCAGCTTGTCTTTGGTCTCTAGGAAGTGCTGGACACACCCGAAGAGGTCTGTAACGCTACCAAACGAGCACAGTATTCCAATTTCTAGCACTCACTTTTTTTCCTAGAAGAGGCAAATTATTTTATGTGTATATATGTACTAGAAGTTCAAAATGCACACTGTGTACTGAGGCATCAGGTCTTAAAATCAACAGAAATGACTGTTTAGCCACAAGTAGCACACAGAAACCAATGGTACGTTTATAGTGGCAGCAGTAACACTGTAGACGTGCTTACACCAGTTGTGACTTGTGCTTGCTCAGAAGCTTCCCACCAATGGCACCAGTACCTGAACTAATCAGTTCTCAGTGGCACAGTTCTAATAAAGCTAGAACTTCTGAAAGGTGCTACATCTAAAAATGTGGATTCAAGAGCATGCCTGGAGATACCCGCATCACGTGCCATTGCACAGCATTGACGTGACTCAAAGGATTAATCCAAGGTCATGAAGGAGAAAAGTGACAAAACCAGGGTGGGAAACACAGATTTCCTGAATTCTCATTCTATGTTTAATTCCTCTGTCCCTCCAAGGAATTCAAGAATTTAACCAAACAGGTGAATGCGGGGCGATATGCATGCAGATTTGCTCCATTGAAGGCATTCTTGACTTACAAAGGAGGAGCTAATGCTGAGAAGTTCATATCCCAGTCTCAATGTTATATAGGTTAAAGGAAAAGATCTTTTAGAGAGACACATTTGCCTTCTAGGGCACCCACAGTGCAGCAGCAGGGAGGAGAAGATGGAAAGAACAGGAGGAAAGACTGAAGTTAGAGAAGAGGGTAAATTGTGCTCTATTAAAACAGCATTACCAAAAATATCATGAAGTGGTATTTACATCCCAGGCAACCCAGGTCAGTCAACCTAATTCTTACAGTTGATCAGGAGCACTTGATGAAATGTTCTGTTGAAGGAGTCTGTTACATGACTTAACAGATCAAGTTCTGTACAATCTTATGGTTAAAGATTGTGTGCATTTATGCATGCATGTATCTTTATATGTATATTGGGCAAATAACAAAAGACATTTTTAAACATCCATTTCAAGCAATGCATCTATACCAGGTGCTAGCAAAATTAAGGGGGAGAGAGAAAAAGAATAGGAAAAGGAACTTGTCTCTGATGCAGCTTGCAATCCTTAATTACAATACACAGATAAATAAGGAGGCAGGCAGACAGGTAGGCAGAAAGGCACAGACAAAAGGGCATATATGTTCAAAGGAAACATAATTACCCGCTATTCCCTTGCTCTGTGGAAAAAAGTTCAGATTTTCAATACTGACAGAAGCTAAAAATTGATCCACAGAAAAATGTTCACTTCACTAGAGGCTGCAAAAGAGCCTCAGCAACTGACGCAGAGGAAAGTCGTTCTGAATTCCTTCAGGCGGGTTGGAAGGCAGGTCTGACTTGAATAACGCAAGAGGCCTTTGAGGCATACAGATGCCCTCCTTTCTGAAAAGTTTTTCTTGGAAAGCAAACTTCCTCCTCTCAGCTCACGCTTGGCAGAGAGGATTGCAGTCCAGGCTTGCTGTGCAAATTATTTCATCCCAGTATCAGTGGAGACAGCTCAACAAAAGTTAATAGCCTCTTTCCTGCTTACAGCTTTTTATATCAAAGACAAGTAATCATCCAATTCTTCCCTTCCCTCTTTCAGTTCATCTTAGTCTCTTTCCTATCCATTCTAGCTAAATTCTCCTTCTCTTCTTTGCCTTCAGACAAACTCAGCCTGGGAAATGCAATATTTATTCCTTTCCAAGCCCTGTCCCTTTGTAACAGAAAGGATTCAAGCACATCTGGAGGTGAATGGTTAGAGACTTTCATCTCTACAGCATAACATGTAGTATTAATCCCCTTACCCCTCTCCCCCAAATCTCTCTATGGGGCAAGGAATAGTTCTTTATCCACGTTTCAACAACAACCAGAAAGATGAAATCCTGGGAGAGCCTTTGGGCATATGCATACCTAGCACTCAGACTAATATGGTTTTGAAAACTCCATTGGTTGGACTGGAGGATCTGAGGCTGGGATGGAGCATGCAGCCTGCAGGGCTCCGCTGGCCCTGCATGTGTTCCTGCTGCTCCATCTCTGCTCCAGCTCAGCATCAAACTTCTCCTACTAGCTCTCTATGAACAAGGACAACTTTTGTAAGATGGTATTAGAGGTTCTTCTCTGTCATCATCTTCAGTCATGTCCATATTTTCTTTAGAGCAATAATTAAAACAACATATTCACCATCTGGGTTATTTTTTTCCCTAGATTTAATCAGTTCAGGCTCTGATTTACATATTAAAAGCACTAATTAGCCCCTCAGAGTGTCTGAGCACGGATAGTGCAATAACTGGTCATGTAGTCACTAGAGAACACTCCCTAGTGCTTTTGGTAAGATCTCATGTATACAGCCTCAGTCTCTGGATGGCAGGAATGGCCACGTGTAGAGGGTTGTCTGCTTTGTTTCATAGCATTGAGGGACTGTAGTGCTGGATTGCTTCATTCTTGCATTTTTTCTTCTCTTTGAAGTGTTGTGTTTGATCTGTCTGCTTGTCTGTCAGATTTTCCCCCTCCCCCATTCCCCATTGCATCACATGCGAGAGCCTGCAAGAGGATGGACCGCCTTTGGCCAATGCTGGTGCTGCAAATTTCAATCCAATCAAAGTCACAATGGCCTTTTCTCTGAGCTTTGATGCAGCATTCAAATAAACAAGAACTGTGCACTCAAAAAAACCCTCAATAACCCTCTGAGCCATTCTTCTGTCTAAGGATATTCAAAGGAATTATTTAATTTTCTTTGCATGTTTAAAAGTCACCTACAAAATGGCTCATTGGTCAGGAAGCAATGTTGTGTAGCCCCAGGTGAGAGGCCTAAGTCTGAGTCCTGATTGAGGTTGTTTCCAAACTTGCCAGGAGCTGCAAAGCCTCCAGAGTTGAAAAGCTCTCTAAACCCAAAAAACACGGTTTTGATACTCTTCCTGGAAATGTGCAAAAGCAAGACAAACACTCCTTCCCCAGCAATCACCATGAATACTCCCTACTTCTAGAAATGGAGAAAATCCCCTTTCTCTAGAAAATATACAAGGCTTTTTTCCTCACGTGCAATACTGCCATATGACCATGTTGCTTTTCCCTTGGGCAAGCTGCATTGTGTCGTGGCACCAGGCCCCTTAGAGGGATACTTGCATCGTGCATCAGCATGTTCCTTTGGGTAAGACAAATGAGCAATTGGGCATAAGACAGGGGCACTTTCTCCTCTTCTGAAGAAGCTGTGCCATGGGGCAAAGGAGATTTCCAGATTTTTGAGCTAAGGCTGGGGATGACGTGAGAACAAACCATCTAAATCAGTGCCAAGGGCATCAAGAAATAAAGTTCTCTCCATTGCTTCAGTCATGCATCTTAAATAATCTTGCATAAATATCCTACCTCCATTACCTGCCAGACAAACGGTTTTCAGAGTGAGAACTTGTCTTGAACATCAGTTTGAATAAGCCCTAACACTAGGAAAAGGATAACTGAACAATATTCTTGTTGCAGTGTTCGCCAGCTGGCAAAGGAAAGCTAGCCTTAATGTTGTGATTAGCCTCTAAAACGGTTAAGTCTCTGACTGGGACTCCTAGGCACTAGAGTAATGCATGTACTTAGCACAGCAGTATTAAGCCAGTGAAAGGTAGCATTTAGGTAGATAAAAACAAGCCTGGGTAGAAGAGAGCAGGAAAAATGAGTATTTCTTGAAGCTGCTGTCCTGAGTGAAACTTAGCATTGTGATTCCAAGACAGATTTTTGGTGCAGCTATGTTTCTTTGCCTAAAGGACCCCTAAAGCCTATGAGGAGCTGCAATACCATAGAGGAAAGAGGCAGATGGCATCTACATAAGCACCAGAGGGGAATTGTCTTGTTTGTGCCACCATCTTTACTATATATTCTTCATAACAACACTGTACTTTTCCAAGAGTGTCATTTCAGAATAGGTCTTGTAAAAACCTTGAATTCCAGTGTTACCAGGAGCCAAACCTGCAAGAGACCCCAAGAGGTGGTAAAACTATAGCTTCTAACTGTTGATTTCTCCTAGAGTTAAAGAGAAGAAATCATATGGCGGGACGTAGGACTGGTGATAGAACTGTGTAAACCACCCTCTGCTGCCAACAGAAGCCGACACCTCTGACATATTTAAAGACTTTGTGCAAAGGAAATAAGTCAACAAAATATATTTGACTTAAAATATAGACTCCCTGAGGATATCAGGAGAGACCCGCTGTCTGCTGCGGGAGCTGTTTGACTAATGCCAGCTCTTGCGAGATGCCTCTCCAACCTTTAAATGTATTGGAAATGCTCAGCAGACATACCGTTCTGATTAGTAGCTTTGAAACTGCAACTGAGGCTTGACACAAACACCATCATCCACAGTGCATGTTTCTGATTTCAGTTAGAAAGTCTCAGTCACAGCTAGCCACATCCCACAAAAAGGACGGGAATGACCACCTAGGAACTCCTCCTTCAAGACATGACAAATCTTGTCTTGAATAGATGAGACCTGATGAAGGTTTTCCAAGAAAAACCTACAGGTTTGCTGTCAAATCTTTGTAGAGCAGTATCACAGAGATCTCCAGAGCAGAGAAGACCTTCAGTCCTCAAAGACCATGATTGCTTACACAAATTTCCTTTTAGAGAGTGTGTTTCACAAGTTGTTTGTCAATGCCTGTGATAATGCAGGCAGCTAATTTACCCCAAGCCTCCCAATAACTAAAGCCGTATGTTTTGCTTTGATACAGATCCTATCAAAATAAAAGATTTGGCAGGAAACATAATTGTAGCCAGTATTTACTGTTGACTAGAGAACAGCAAAAAGTTAGAGGTTCTAGTATGTGTATTCAGTTTGGGATGATCTGCTGGAGAAGTAGGTTTTGGAGGGCTTCGTATAGCTCATGTTACTAGCTGGCTCAAAACCTCCAGGAAATAAAACACCTTTGTGTTTCCCTGATGCACCTGCCTTAGAAGCACGTGTTCTCCTTTCCCTTTACCTCTTGTGCCTTTGTCACCTTCAGCTGTCAAATAAGACATCTCCTTCATTCCTAGCCCACTCAAATAACTTCTCCGCTTCTTTCCTGTTCTATAAGCCTTTCTGCTGTCACTCTACCAATGTCTTCTGTTCTTCCCTCAGATTTCAAGATAGACTATATCTGGACTTCCTCTTTTTCCTGTATTTCAAGTCTCTGCAATCTCAGTGCCATTTTCAGTGTCCATTCACCTTAGTAAGACTCAGTGGTTTATGCCCAGCCTTTTTTTGCAGTCGTCATAAAAGCTGAATTTTTAGACTAACAGCTCAACAGAAAACCATGTTCTATTCCTCAATGGCAATGTACCACAGCAAGCTCTCCTTGCATGCTGGGGCACCAAGTCATCATTCTCAGGGTACTACCATCTGTAAGCACATTAGGAGTGTGTAACTTGGAGAGGGGTAGGGGATGGAAGCTCCTTAAAAGCTTCTGTGATGCCCAGTACAGAAGTAGCAATCAAGATTTATTTCATAGCCATCCCTTCAGTCTCCCTAAAATGGCAAAGCAAAACTCAGTTGCCCCCAGCAAAGCCACACAAATTCTTGCCTTAAAGCCACAAAATAATGCAAACTCTCAGCTGACTCATGAACTGCGTCAATCACATTCACTGCAAAGTATCTGCATCAGCCACTGCTCTCTTGGTGTACCTGGCCTGACTGTGAAGTTTGTGGTCAAATAAGATCAGTTGAGCAGACCGTGATGTGAGCTGTGCTAGGAATATTTCCCCAATAAATCAGCTCTATGGTCTCACATCCTGCTCTAGACCTCTAGAAATACTTCTTCCTGAAATTTTCTCTTCCCTATATGGATGCAAGTCCATGTGCATCCACAGTTGGGGTAACTAAGAGCTTAATTCCCATCACCTGTTTGCATCCTCATCCTGAAGAATGCGAGACTTTCCTTCAACTGCCTACTACACTGTTACACACAACATATGTGTAATTGTCTTAAAATACAACTCAGGCTTAACCATTACCTCTGCTAATTGCTGGTTAAGACAAAACCTTGTTCTGATGACCAGGGTATCCTTTTCTCCATGCCGTGCAGGCTCATTTCAAAGTCTGCAGTCTGGATTGTACTCACCAGTGAGCTAGCAGAGCAGCTCATACCAAGCAGGCCAAAGTCCACAGTGCCACATTTTGGTAACAGAAAGATGTTGCTGAAAATAATTGGGCCTGGCAGTACTCAATTAGTTTCCAAAACCAGTCCATTAGTTGCAAGGCTCACTGAGTGTTTGGTTGTTCTGTAAACCAGCCACATGCCTAGCTATTGTGCCCAATTAATCTGGAATGAGTTTGATTTAACGAAGTATATCTGCAACAAGCTGCTTCTCTTAAAAAAATAAAAAATCTTTTTTTTTTTTTTTAATCCCTGTTACTCCTTTTTCCCTTTCCCTCCCTCTTTCTTTCATCAGCTGTGTGGCTGCCAGTGCCCACAGGTATTCCTTAGGGATGTGGCAGGAGACAACAGAACAACTGGCTTCTTGACAAGGGAGACGTGGCCTGCCAAGCACTACCCATTGACTGGAGTGTGTTCTTGGCTCTGGAAAGCAAACACTGCTGCAATATGCTCTCCCTGGAGAAATCCATCCTCAGGAATCATGACTACTGCTGAAATGTTCCCAGATCTCACTGCACTTTTAAAGCATGGAAGTTGAATATGAGGGGAACCAGTTAAAAATATGCATTTAAATTGTGAAAAAATAATAATAATGTGCTTCCTCCAAACACTATTTCTGCCATATTTTTTTTTAGTTGCTTTTCTCTTCGTTGAACCCCCATCACAGGAACCACACGGACAAGGCAGATCCAGGCTCTAGATGAATTTTGACTTCTGTCTGGGTTATAGACATACTCTCCTTGGAGGAATAAAGATTCTTCATTCAGACAAGGTTTCAGACATGCAGAAATGCAACCATTTTACTGTTGCTTTGTGGGACACTTCCTTCCTGTAAGTTCAGTCCTTTAAACCTATAAACCAACCCTGTTAGCATTACACATAAACACAGACTCATGATGTGCAAAAAGACTTATGATCTCTAACTTGAAAATCAGAATTTATATTGTTAGAGATGTCTGATTTAGTTTAATGACCACAGTCACTAGACTGTGGGTAACACAGCCTGATGTAACTCCAGGCTCACTTCACTAAAAGCAGAGAAATCAAGCTATTTACTAACCTTCATTATTTCTCTAAGAGCAGCTTATGGTTACAATGATTCCTAATAGCCTCCAACATTGGAAGAACCAGAATTTACCTGCATGAATCGGGTTGGAGAACCTGACCACAAATACTGAGAAGCATTCTTGCATCTTAAGTATACTATGTTTCAGCAGCAGGGATGCTCAGGTTTCGCTGATGGCCTCTATGACCTTGAGAATAAACTAAAAGAAACTAGATTTAGTTCCTCACTCAGGGGAACCCTATATTCAGTCTCTATTTTTCCCCAGCCTACTTCACTTTGCACTGTTAGGTACAAGTATTGGTCAGAAAATGCAAAAATATCACATTAGTGAGAGCCTAAAAGAATTAAACAACTTAATGTGCTACACCTCATGGGATACCAGCAACTTTTAATCAGTATGTGAATTATTTCTTGGCACTGGCTAACTAGTTTGGGAGGAAGGAAGCTGGATTTAAATACAACTGTCCAAGCTCAGCCAGCCCAGCCTCAACTTCTGAGCAGGGTTATCAACCCTTTCCCATTCAATGCTCAAAGAATTTCACTAGATTGTCTACTTCCAAATCTTACCCCCACTGAGCAGCCCCCCATTTTCTTTCCAGCAGACAAAGTCTCGAGCGGGGACTTTGCTTCCATCTTTTGGCTTATACCATAGTCAAAAGCGACAGAGAACATACTACCTCCGGGCACCAAAAGTCCCCATCTCTGTGCAACATGGGACTGGAGCAGGATGGGGCTGGCTTTCGCGTGATTTCCAGACTGAATTTTCCTTGTGAGGGAGGGGGCTGACAGTGCTGGCACAGAGTTATCCTCTTGGAGCTTTTTACCCTTTCGCAAAGCCCTCCCCAAGCTGTGCACAATCCAGCCCTCCAGGACAGCTTACATTTCTGACCAGATTGCGCGCGAGGTTCCAGCAGCCACCTGGAAAGTCACTCCAGCAATTAAGTGTTGGTAGATTTTTTTTTTTTACTATTTTTTTTAAACCGAAGGATATGGCCCACTGTGCGGGGTATTGCAGCCACCCTCCCTGTCAGGCCGTTTCACAGTAGTATTGTGGCGCCATGGAGAGGAGCTAATTGGATTTGTTGTCACCTCCCGAAGCTGCCAGGAGCTCACGTCTGCTCTGGTTACAGATGAAGACATCACGGTGACAGGCTTAGAGATGGCTCAGCTGGCATCCTAGGGCCACTAATAGAGCCATGTTGATTTAATGTCCGAGTGGAGAGGTGCAGACAAGCTGTTCAAGTTTTCTATTCCAAACAAAGCAGAGATCTGTTATCAGTTGTCTGTGGATCAGTAAATAAACTTCCATGTGGCTCTCACAGCACCTAACCATCGCTACATAAGAATGACAAAGTATTTTAACATTGAGATGGTACTTTTAAATGAGAGCACTGTCTCTATGGTTTATATTGCCCTCAGGGAAATCAGCTAATTCCTTCATACATAAATTTTACTTAACTATGTAATTATGGATGAATCCTATTAGTCTTTAAATTGCTCACTAGTTAAAAGGTGTGTGTGTGTTTTCTACATCTCTTTTTTGTGGAATGTACAGATCATCTGCACTTATGAAGATTAAAAGCCTATTTGGGGATTTTTATTTGTTTGTTTGTTTTTTCCACTTCTCTTTTAAGTGAAAGCATAGAATTTATTCAAAGACTAGAGCATGGGGGTTTTGCCTTTTCTGTGCAGTACTATCTACTCAGAGCATGAAACTGGGCTTAGGCAGCATTTCCCTTATCCTTAGCACTCTCAAAATCTCTGTCAGCACTCACCCTGGCCTCTGGCTATGTTCACGTGGTATCACCCACCTCTCCCTTGTGCTCCATGTTAAGAGATCATTCATACCAGCATGATGAGTGTATGAGAGACAGCTCAGACAGGACAGTGTCCTTTGATACCCATTTTCACAGCTCTGAGTCACATTTTCAAGGTCTTGGCACCCAATGTCACATCAGACTTTCTTCCAGCGGCATTCAGGTCCCACTTCCACACTTCAGGCTTAGGTTTCTGAGAGCAGCAGGAGTCCTGCTCTTCTCACAGCCATGTTTGCAGCCTGAGTTTTAAAGGAGCTCAGCACCTCCCATCTTGCTACCAAAATTAGACCTTTCCCATGATGACTCAAGGTAAGTGAAGTACGTTGAATAATCCCATCATGCCTAAATCTACAGGTATTTATAAAACATGTCTGTGATTGTTGATATCTCTGGTATTTCCACTGGTTCTTTTCTTTAGGAAACCCCAAACTCAGTCACATCCTGAACCTCTGAAAGGCAAGAGCGCAGTCTGGAGAGCAAGGTGCTTCCACAGTGCCACCAGGGAAGTGCACTGGGGCCCTGCCAGATGCTACCACCATCATCTCCAGCCAAGGAAAGCAGTGACTCACCAGTTTGTCTGACACCTTTGGATAAGAGGGTAATTCAGGCTGGCAGGGACCTCAGGAGGGCTCTTGCCCAATCCCATGCTCAAAGCAAGGTCAGCCTTGAGCCCAGCCCAGGTTGCTCAGCTGAGGTTGGGTCTTGAAAACTTCCAGGGTAGTGCTGTGGCTGTCCACCACCAGCACTGAGGAAAGCCCAGTGGGAAAGCAGCCTGACCCCTGAAGAGCTCAGGTAGTCACAAGGATATGGCCCGAGTGGCACTAGCTGCAAGATGGAGCTGCTCCTCCTTGCCCACCAGGCTAGGGGTTGCTCCCTTTTCTGTCATGCCCTGCATGTTTGGTGACCTAGTAAGACCTATGGAGAAAAAGCAGAGGGAGGGAAGGCGGCACCTATAGAGGAAAGATGCTTCGGATACCAAAATGGCCCTTCTCCAGTCTGTCACTTATTGACACAGATATGCAAGGTCTCATGGCACTTGAAAAGGCTGAGAGCATTATTTAGGAGTCTGGACACCCGGCAACAGTATCCTCTCTGCTCTGTCAATACTCAGTGTAAGCTAAAAGGAAAGCTGAAGACCCCCACCACGCAACTAACCTGCAGCAAACCTGTGAATAGAAACAAATCAGGAGAAAAACAAGGACCCCTCCATTAATACCTGACTATAACATTTCTCATCCACAGGCTGTGGGATTTTGTAAATGAAACTGTTGTTATCTGTTCTCCAGGCAGAATAGAAATGTGTTGTGACTTGCTGGGACAAGTCCTTCATCAGCCGAGCAGCAAGTCAGGAGCCCAGGTGCGGGAGCACCAGCCTTGTGCCCAAACCACTGAAATCCACTTCTTCCTCTTCAAAGAGTTATTTCCTGGCTGTCCTTACCTGCGGTGTGGGCAAGGCCTGTGTGCTCCACATAGCACCTCAAAAGAGCCCCAAACAAGCAAATTAAACCAGAAAAATCAGACAGACTGAATATGTCCTCTAAGGGCTCTGCTGGACCTCTGCTGGGCCTGGGGCAGCTGACCTTAGAGGGAAGCACAACTGGCCATCCTCCCTCGCTCATCACTTTCAACAGAAGTTGTGCCCAACCATGTGTGGCCATCCAGAGGGACATCAAGGTGTTTCTCAACCAGCAGTGCTCCATGTTGACCTTGACTGGTCCCACTGCCCAGTGACCCTGCAGGGGTGTAGCACTGGCAATGCTCCACACCCCCAAGGAGGGCATCCCACTCCCTGCCCAGAAGCAAGGGTGGAGGTAGGAGTCTCCACATAACCCTCAATGAGGATGAAAATGGAGCTGTTAATTTTGGAGCTGCTTGGGTCATGCTCCACAGAGCCCAGGTGGATTGCAGAGCCAGCATGTGGTGAATGGACTGGAGCAGCTCTGAGAAGCAAACACTTAGGAGCTAAATGGTCACCAGAGGAGGGCAAGCACCTCCTGGACTTGCCTCTTTGTGGAGACAGCTGGGCAATTACATCTCTGGTAGACATGTGGAGATAATGGAGGGAGAGGCCCACTTGGAAAGCCATTTACAGCTGACCTTAAAACATGGTTGTCCCCTGAATTTTGTCCTCTGAGGTGTGGATTAAGCCTCCACATAGTACAGTGAAAACAGAGAAAAGCCTTTGACAAACTGCCTGTGAGTCCAAGCCAGAAGACTTTTTGAGAATGGTCCAAGGAGACAAGCCACAGTGGGTTTTGGTGGCTTCCACTCACCTGCTGTCCCTTTCTCAGGAATGCAGATTGGGATTTTCTTAGGTACTGCACAGTAGGACACTAAAGAGTTGGGTGATGAGGACAGGACAAGATTGGATAGAATCCTCCTCACCCACTGGTAAGCCTGTGAAAAGTCACCCTTTTCTACAAGCTGACCTCTCACACTTCCAAGCTGCCTTTTTCTAGCAGCATTATGGACATCTTTTTCTTGCCAGGCAGTAGATTTTCGTCCATACATATCTTCATTTTTCTGGCACAGCAGGAACTGTACTTGGAGCAATGGTCCATAGAAGGGACACCACTTCTCTACCCTTTTTTTCTAAAGGTAATCCAGTTACCACTATCAGTAATCTCCACTGACAGTTACAGTCTGGACAACTTGGACAGATTTTCCCTCTCTTCTCTCTAGGCTCCAGTTCTAGCTCCTTTTGATAATCTTCCCCAAAGCTGTTAGGACAAATGATTCCAGCTTCGTCTACATTCCCTCATATTAAATGAGCTAATTTGTGTGTTGTGGAGTCACTGAGCAGATTAAACAAAGCCACCCAGCTGGAGATACTGTGCAGTATTCCAGATTTCCCAGGCTAACCATTTCTGAAAAATAGTTCAAAAGGATTTGGACTGAGATCTGGATTAACTGAATTAAGATAATTCTGCCTACCAAAGGCTGGCTGGGATGTTCCTTTTGTCTTCAAGTATAGGAAAGGAGAGTGCTAGAAAATGTAAGAAAACCAGCTAAAGGTGTATTACACAGAGGGAAGGGCAACAGATAGAGGATAGCTTCTACCTGCTGGTCTCTACACCAGCTTTAGATTTAACTAAGAGAACGGTGAGCAGCATTAACCTTGGCTAAGAGGGCAGTACACTCAACAATGCTCAGTAAGTAGCAGACTTCAAAGTCCCACATTTCTAATGTCCAGGAGCAGTGTGAAGAAAAGCACAATCAATCTCAAGAGCAGTAGGTCTCCTCTTACACTAGTGTACTCACTGCAACCACCTTTTCCAGGGCTGAAGTACACATCCCAGGTTTGTTAGCTGTAGCTTTTTTTCCGGAGGCTGACCCCATACTTCTAGCGTCATCTTACTAATTCACATGCCTATGTCCAGCCAGTCTCTGTTTTGGCCAAATGACCAGCACAGTCCCTCACTACAATGCACACTTTGCTTTTGTTTCGCTTGTTTCCACAGAGCCCCACAAATATTAACAGGGAGGAGTTAATATCTAGACGGTAGATGTGTGCATGTGTGTTTAGGCACAAACTGCCCTGGCTGTGTCTGAAATTCAGTTTAAAGTCAGGTAACCAGAAGCCAACTTCATCAGTGAGAACGCAGGACATGAGGAACAGTGTGAAAACAAACAAAATTATCTAGTATCATTCCTTGAGCTACAGGATAGCACTTACGAATAATGTTAAGGAAGTTAGCTCATTTTCAGCTTCCAACATTTCATTCTGTTAATAAAGTAGTGAAACAAAGGACCATGTGGCCTTTTTTCTCAGCTACACTGAATATGTCATGCATTTCTAGAGGAATTTTTTTTTAAGTAATTTGGTTGGATTTTATTTCCACTGGTGGCTGGTTCCAGAGCTCTGCTACATAATGCTTCACTCCTGGCTCTCTCACCTGCGGCTTTATTTGTCAGGGCTCCCCAGCTTAGATTTCTCTTTCCTTCTAACGCAAAGGGCAGGCATCTTTCACCAAGACTAGAGCAAGTCTCAAGATAGGTCACTTCTTTTCTACACAGGTAATTCAAACAAGTGGGTTAAGATTTAGTGAGAACAATAGCCAAGTATATTTTATATATTTACTCCTGCAAGTTTGCTCCAGAGCCAGAAGCAATAAAGAAGCTGCTTCTCATCAATAAAAAAGTTCACTTTCACGTCCCCCAAATGCTTTTTTCTCTGATCTAGCAATTAATCCTGTGTTCACTTGGATATGGTCCCAGTTGATCCTGTAGCCACTGGCTCATCACTAGCAAGCTGTCTCTCTAGACTAGTCATACCTAGCTGCAAATAGACATAAATGTAGTAACCAAATCTTGCTGTAGTGGTCAGCATTCACAGTGTGCAAGAAGCAGGCTAGGGCAGCTGATCCAAGTACATCACTAAACGTAAGTCTCGAATCCTGAAGTCTTGAATGGCAACAACTAGTAATATGAGAATCATGGGAACGGAATAGAAGGTTCTAAAAGTGATGCAGAGTACAGTGTTGCATTACCTGCCCCATTATATTGTCCAAGTGCAGATTGGTAGGGGCTTTTACAATAACAGATGACATAAAAATTGCACCTTTAGCAAACCATATTCAATAAACTGATGTTTAATTTTAAATAAATATGATTGACCCATCACTGAAATGAGGTTGTTAATGCTGTTGAAAACCTGCAACCTTCAAACAAGGCAAATTAATATGATATATATTCATCTCACAGAAGACAAGGAATACTACATGCAGTTAGGAAAGCAAGAGAAATTGGTGGCTAGCAGGAGGACACAGCAAATGCTTCCATTCTTACAATACCATAAGGTGTCAGTGCTAAAGACACTGGTTATGCCTCACAAAGAAGCCAGCCACAGGGTCCCTTCTGTGATTGGGAGAATTGATGGGGGAGAATTAGCAGCTTATTGATGTGAAGAATGTCCTGGTTAAGCACCAAAACCAGCATGTATTTTCCATGAGAGCCTCCTGCCTGGCTACAGGCATGTGACCAGGTCACAAGCTGAGACAGGGGCACAGCACCAATCAATTCCAGCTACAAATGCTTTGGCCTGACATTCTTGGTTATACCCTTTATATCATGGAGGAAATACACATACATTCTTCATATTTGGAAGTATCAATTCTAAAATGAGTCATCAAATAGCTTATGGGCAAAATGAAAATGTTCAGAGTCAGCTAACTAGAAGGTGTAAAAAAAACCCACCCCAACCCTATGCTATTCTTACTGTTATTTATTTTTAGAGACCACTTTTGAGCAAAGTTCATTCATGACATTTCATAGTCAGGACCTCTATGCCAGCTTTCACACTCTCGCCTCCAAACCAGAAGGTCCTAGATTCATCTTGCATCAGATCCCGGCTCACACCCAGCAGTGACACTGCAAGGAAGTATTAAAGAAGTGCTGTACTAACCTTCACAGGGGCAATATGAGGACGTACTGAAGTTCCTCCAAGCTTCAGAAATACTGACTTTTCATCTGCAGAAAAGGACACTTAATTCCAAGTCCTGCTGTTCTGAAGGCACAAGATAAAACAGCTCCCCCTAAGTTGATTTTTGTCTTTCCTCATTGCTTAGTGGAAGAGAACAAAGCTGGGAAAGATAAAGATAAGCCTGGTTTTCCCTCCCTGTTGACCAGGTGGTTCCCTTCCCTTGAAGCCCAGCTCCCAGTGTGGCTGAGCAGCACCTGGGGCCTTTCATCAATCAAGTTTCATGGTAGCCAGCACAGACCTGCCCTAGACCCTGGTGCTTACTACCAAGCCTGTCCTCTGCTGAGAGTATGAGGACAGGTATTCACATGCCTTTGGCTGCATACAGATGTGGCTGCACAGACCTCAGCACACATCCTTCTCTCCCCACATTGGTGAATCTTGCAGACGCTTGAAGGATACTGGAATAAAACTTTGCTTCCCTGTCAGAAAGGTGAAGTTCAGCTCGCTGCCTCACAACCTCTCCCCCTTCACCCAACTATCCTGCACCCCCAGAATGGGTAGCTAACATCCCCTAACACAAGTAAAGTTGAGTTGATAAGGAGGCCCTAAGGAACTGCTCAAGTCAGTCCTGGCCAGTCTGAGATGCTGTTCTTGACATGCAGGCTCAAAATCCTTTTACCCTATACGTACTCTAAGTCTCCACTCAGACATGACTATAGCAGTGTTATTTCAGGAATGTCAATGCCCTGGGCCTTCTGGTAGTTATTTTGCAGAAAGTGTTCCCTTAGACTTCTACAAATGTATGCGTG
This sequence comes from Nestor notabilis, assembly GCF_000696875.1. Classification (NCBI taxonomy): domain Eukaryota; kingdom Metazoa; phylum Chordata; class Aves; order Psittaciformes; family Psittacidae; genus Nestor; species Nestor notabilis. Next base: position 79,425 of record NW_009914175.1, read on the forward strand.
TATATATTTGTGTATCTAACATGCCCACTTTGTCCCAATATTAAACAGAGAAACTTTGAAACACAGCTGTAATGACATGGCTGTGTGAGGCACAAAAAATGAGACCCTGAATTCATATTCTAACATTTGTACGTGTAACTGCAGCCACGTAGAAGCAACAACCATCCCACCCAGTACCATACTGGATTTTCATGTCAGTAAAGACTCCCTGTAACCTCATTTACCTCGACTTTTTTTTTACTACCTCTCTCAACCCTCCTTAGAATACACATGTGACCTTGCATCATGGGTGCTGTTCAGATGTACCCATCTCCCTCTGTAATATTGCAGTGTCTACAGCAATCACTAGAAACATTTAAGTTGTTGCAAAACCAAAAAGCAACCCAATGCGAAAGGCTTTCTTGTGCCTTTACTCTTCAGTGGATTTCCCTTAGCTCGAGAAAGTGAGTTTGGTTTCTTTAGTACATATATTCTGACAAAGCTCTGTTTTCTGTGCTTTGCTGAACTCCTGAGCACAGATGTCCCATTTGTGTTTCATTAGTACATCAGTCTCTCTGAGGCTTTCGACCTCTGCACTAGGCAATAATTACCTGGCGCAGACCCATTCCCTCGCCAGCTGGCCTGGGAGCTGCTCTGCTCAGACCAGGGCTCTCTCTGCTGTCAGCCCTTTCCAGTCAACTGGACAGCTCAATCAGCAGAAAATATCAAATATGGTTGTTGTTTAAGCTCAGCCAGCATTATTTCTGCTTGATCTGACAATGCCTCTCCAAAGAAAGATTATGCTTCCCAAGGTCTAGACATAAGGCAGAAGAGTTAAGATGTCTGACAGGGTTTGTTGAGTTTAGAAGCTCTTTTGCAAGCAGTTTGGGCTGATCATGTTCTTCCCTTACAAGCAGTGTTGTAGATACCTCCCTCTCAGGACCAATGACTGTTTAATTATTTGTACAAAGTGGAACAGCTCCAAGGAGAGTGAAAGAAGGTGGCCGAGAATGACTGTAGTAGTGGGCTGGGGGCTTTTGCCTTGGGTGTAAATAGGCAGTTTGCCTCAGATTGTTCCGAATCTGTGTGTCCTCCCACATGTGCATTCAGGGTGGCAGGAATGATTTTGCTTTTACAGACTTCAAGAGAAGTTCAGATTTGCCTTAATGCAGATACTAAAATCTTGGAGTTGCTCCTGAGCAATCCTTGCCTGCTGCACCAGTGACCACACACTGCAGCGAAGGTGCCCCTTTGCCCAAACCAGAGCATCTAGGCTTCCCTGCCATGTTTACAGCACTGTAGACCTTGGTTTAGGTGTTTTGCTCTCTGTACCAAGTGAACCTGTAGGAGTTAAGGTTGAAGATGATTTTTTATGCAACAGTCATCATGTTTTCTGAAACAAGGTAGTGCAGATTAAATAGAGACAGGAACAGATGAAAAGGTAGGGTCGGTGACACACAGTCCCAGGCAAATCTGCATTCCCCAGATATCTTTTCAGGATGTTTTAGAGGATAAGAGACTGAGCAGCATCCAAAGACAGAGTACAAACCATGGGTGAAAAGGGGAAAAGATAAACACACACACAAAAAAGCAGTGGTGTTGACGCTTCAAAAAGTACAGTCAGTCCCATCTCCAGTTCAGTTGAAGAAATAATGAGGCATGGTACTTCCTAACTTCCATGGTAGTAGCACTGAAAGAAGAGTTTCTGGATGAGCTGAGAATTCTTGTTTCACTCAGCAGATCCATTGGAATCCATAGACACAAGGAAAGGTTTCATGGACTCAAAGATAACTGCTAAAAGAAGGCAAAAAATATAACTCACAGTGATAATCCAGCAGGAGAGAGTTACTGGAGACCAGTTGACTTTGTACAGCCTCTGCTGGAGGTACTGATTTCAGTGGCTAATGCAACAGACTTTAAAAGAGATTTTGCTTCAGATAAAGGAGCAGGAACTACCATCTTCCTCAGAGTCCACTGTGGACTCTGATTTTTAATAGTAAAAGAAGATAGGGGCATTCAAAAGCAAAAGATGAATCCTTTATTTACAGGAACATATGGTCATTATGTGTCTATTCTCAAAAGCAGAAAGGTAGAAATAAGCCAGAGAAATAAGAAGGTAGAGTGAGTGATGGGTAACGTGATCTAGTGGGCCTAATTGAAAATGGTTGGGTGAGATTTATAATTGAAATACTGATATTGATGAGTTCAATCTATACAGGATAAGAACAACAATAATATTTAGCAATGATGCAGCACTTTTCATCTTTAGAGCTCATTAACTAATTAATCTTCACAACACCCCTGAGAGGCAGGTAAGGATTATTATTATTAGCCCATAAAAAAGATAAATCCATGATAGAAGTAGAGGAAGGTGGAATTAAGAGTCAGAATTGACTTTGTAATAGGGAGGAGGGTGGAAAATAACTCCCTTGTTCAGTCACAGCAAGGGGCAATTCCATTACCAGAGGAAGACAGCCTGGCACAGGAAATATTCATACAGGAGATCCATCCTTTTCCCACACCAGAGTAAAAGGCACAAAAGGTGAGAAGGGAACTCAGTCAGTGGAGTAAAATTCATAAAAGGAAAATAAGATGAGTCAAAAGACAGCAGAATGAATTAATGCAAGCCAAGAGTGGCAAAGGGCAACAAGATGCTGAAACTGAAACCTAACGCCAAAGCAGTGCTTTTTCATGCTAGAACTGAACTATTGGACTGTATTTGAGTAGCAAAAATAATAATATGACTGTGTTTGTAGACGGTGAAGAATTAGAAAAGGCCTTGTTGATAAAGCTGGTGATAAAACACAGGAACTTGGCTATGCTGAATGGTAGACTGGCAGCAGGCTCAAATCACAGAAATCCCACATATTAAAATGAGACAATTCTTGACATTTCATTCTCTCTCCTTTTATGTGCGAGAGAAAACAGAAATATTGAAGGGAAAATATAGGAAGCAGGCATAACAGTAGTCTTCCAAAGAAGGTAGGAGCTCATGCGGGCAAGACTGAGAGGAAGAGCCGTGATCAAACTGTTTGAGAGTTGTCCTGATTTTTGTGACTTGCACTGAAGGCCATGCATTTTAGCAGTCAGAGCATGCACAGATTCAGTTGGAAAGAACAAAACTGTGCAATGCACAGAAATTCTGTCTGCGATCAGGCTAATTTTGGCAGTTAAAAAAAAAATAAATTACAGAATTGTTTGGTGAATTTGAAGAGATTGCCCATATTATTCTCTACACTTCACAGTCAGTAAATGAGAGAGAGTTCCAAGTTTAACATGACATTTAACTTCACGTGTAATTACAACGTTACTGGATGCCTACAAATTACCAGTCATATTTTTTTTAAAACTCAGACATTCTCAAACTTCCAAGTGAGTATTTGCTCAGGCCAGGATCTCTATTACGAATAACAAACCATAGGGCCTGAAGATCAACAAATATCCATAAGGATAAGAGGAAATGTAAAGAGATAATAACTGCTACAAAGCTTGACAGTGTTTAGTCTGTAAATCAAAATTTAACTAGGCTATACCTGAAATTTTTCTACCAAAGCAAAAAAAGGTTGGCCATGGCAGATTCTCCTTCCCAAAGACATCAGGACTTGACTTTTCCTCATTGTTTTGATATATGTTTCCCATTTTAAACCTATCTAAAGCCTTATATTTTCTTTTTTGAGCATGTGGTTAAAAAAACCCAACAAAATAAAATGTTTTCTTTTCTTTCACAGAGAAAATTTTCTGTGTATTTAATTGACATATAAAAATTATTTCTCAGCACTCTTCTTCCTGCACACAGGGCTGACCTAAGAATTTGGAAGAAAGCAAACTTTTCCCTGGGATAGATCCGAAAGCAAAAGCCCTGGTTTGGACTAAAGGCACATACAGCCTTCAAGCAACCTGCTGGCAAAGGCAAGCCCAGAGATTTTTTTGCTTTAGATCTTAAAATTTAGCTCATGCACTCCTGTAGCTTTTCCTATCTTTTGTAAGGAAAAGTGAGAGACACTGTTCTGTTTTGAAATGGCAGGTGATGAACTCTCCTTTCTGCATCCCTGTACATGAGAAGAACCACAGTTAGGGCCTACAATTAGAGGCTTGCGTGAAAGCTGGAGCTTTTGTCACCTTAAATATGTGCCATCAAGACACACACAGTTTTTTCCAATCCACGTATTCTCATGGCTAAATCAGAGATGCTACAAACTTTGACACATGCCTTATGCAGCAATACCACAATTTCACACTGAGTCTGGTTGTCCAGGGTGAGAAGCAGCACTTTTGCCCTAGAAATTGTGCTGGTTTAAAGGTTCACTGGCTGCTTCCCCTGGGCTGGGTTAGAGTTCTGCTCTTGTTTCTGTGAAAAAAGGAAAAACTTAAAGAGAACTTTTGCATTGCTCCTTTTAAGAGCTGAACTCAGGAAATGAATCCATCATGAGGAGCACTTCGACACCCTCACTACCAGGCTGATCCCAGGACTGTGCACAGTTGCCTCTTCGGTCACATACTGTACTGCGACACCTGCATAGCATCTGGAATGGGTAACTGATACAGAAAGTAGTGACGCAGAATATGTAATTTCCACAAACCACATTTTTAACAGGGGGAAAAAGGCAAAATACGCTATCATATGTACATTAGATATTGCATTTAGTGGGGCATGGTTTGTTTCTTCCTGTACCAAGGACAGGAAAGAAATCTTTCTGCCTTGTTCTAGAACTGTCATGCTTCTCACTGATTATGAGAATGATTTTTCATTTAATAAGCTGTTTCCCCTCTGCAAAGAAATCGCTCTCTTAAAGAAGGAGTGGGGGGAGGTATTTTCTGTGCTTTTTATTGAGTGAGCCACATGTGGGAAGATCTGAATAATCTTTGGGATAAAAAAAAAAGAAAAAAGAAAAAAGAGGACATGAATTTCAGAGCATGTGCTATTGTGTTATTCAATATGACTGATAGGGAAGGATAAGGTTGAAGTTCAAGGCAAGCATGGAAGTGTAATTTCTCTCTGCACAGTCACAAATAGAATGAGTCTCAGCTCTACAGGATTAAATTAATTAAAGATGGATCTTGTGCTTTATGCTAGTTTGATAGAACTAGAGTTTGTAGTGGTTGTATCATGAACATAAGTGGATATCTCTAGTGGCTAGCTAGTATTTTCTTTATACTCATGAGTGTTTACTATGGCACACAAATGCTAACCGGTTTTATCACACAGTCATTATCATATCTTCTCCCCTTTCTCTCTACTACTCAGGTGTTGCTGCCACAAAATGATTTCGTATCAATTAGGAATTCCATTTCCTTTAAGGGGCTACTGAAGGAGCAGCCACCTGTAATGCAGACTGTTAAACTTCATCTGCTCTGTGTCTTCACAAGCTCAGTTTTTACAAAATCCATGTCCAAAATTGCAAGCATTATCTACATATTTTTCATACTAAAAACAAAGAAAAGGGGGGGGGGGGAAGAAAGGAAAAAAAAAGAAAAAGAAAATAAAAGAAAATAAATATACACTCTACTTCCTGGCTGTATGTCTGGAAAATTTAGTTCTTATGACACACAATGTATGTTGAAAGAAAAACCTTCTAAAGGTGACTTTAAAGATAGAAAGAAAAGTTGTAAATATATCAAATTTTTCATCCAGTGTAAAAATCAAACAATAGCAAACAAGTACTGTGAAGTTTCTGTGGTGCTGCTGAAAGCAAAGCGATTTCATTCAGGTGACAGCTTCTTATCTAAGGGACAGTGATAAGAAACACAACCAAAACAAACACTTTTCAATCTTTTTTTTTCTAGTTTCTGTGTAATTTTATGGAAAAAAAGATTATTTTTTTCCCTCACATACAGAAAATGATCAATTTGAGAACAAGAGTTCCAGTTGTACCTTCACACCATTTCCTAAGTAACATTAAGGGGATCTGGCATTTGGAAGGTTAATTTTCTTATCAAAACTATACAAAATCCTAATTTTGCAGAGTAGCAATTTGGAAAAAAAATCAGCAATGGGAAAATGTTGGTTATGCAGCACTAGACATTCAGTACTCAGGGGATCAATTATAAAAACACTCATTCAGCTATTTCTATTCAAATGAACACCTGAAGAGGAGGTCTCAATGGTTTTAAAAGTGTGTGGATATTAGTGGATAAATGTTAGTCCAATAAAAGAGATCATCATCTGCTATTTGTGTGCATTTAAGTTGACACTAAAAAGATCTTTGTGGAATATTGCTGCTTCTTTTTCTTTTTGTGTGTGTGCATCTTTTATCTCATATTCCCTTAACACTTTGTGAACTGAAGAAAACAGACCAAATGAGCTGTTCTTTAAGATTAAAGGGGCAGCATTTAGTTGAACACACCTGAATGTGGAAGGAGTCTATTTTCTTCACACTTATGAATATGTAATGATGTGCTTGGAGGCACAGTCACGAACCCCTAATAAGAATTCACGAGTCTGTGTTTGAAAACAGACATTTGCATTTGCCCTCTGGTCACAGTACATGGGTCATTCTTATTCAAAAATTTATTTGCTTTATTTTTCTATTCCCCCTCCCTTCCCTTCCCACCTCAAAATATTTTCTCATTTCTGGGTTTTGTTTTGAGAAAAATTAAAAAGGGAGGGCTAAATCCCTCCAGAACCTTCAGGATTCAATTAGAGTGAGCTTATTCAGGGATATATACATTTATCTGTGCAAGTGAAAAATTCCATTGTCTGATTTGAGGAAAGAGTATTTTTCAGTCTCACAAACACATTTGCTTTACCAAAAGCATTTGGCAGCATTTGAGAAGAAACAAAATAATCTTGCATAAGTGTGTAAAACAGCATTTTAAAAAGTGAAAATCGGGAATTAAGTAATAGAAATAAAGTGATCTAGATTAGGGATATACTTCATAAAATTGCATAAATACTTAGGATTAGCTACTACCAAGAAGAAAACAACAAAGCATCATAAACGTTAATACAGCGAGCTAATCAGTGTCATGTACCAGACTACCAGACTTGAAGGCAGGGTATCCAGGAGGGGAGAAACAGGCTGTGGAGGTTGCTACTTAATGAGAACATTGCATTTCTTTTTAAATTTCTTGTTTAAAAGGCTGTTGGGGAGACACTCCAAATACCCTCCTCAGGATCACATTTTTTGTTCACTTTCTAAACAGTATGTTGTAGTTTCAAATCAGGCACAGGGGAAGATTGTGCTAAGATTTTTTAAATGTCCTTTTTTCAGTTCTTCCTCATTCACTCTTTTTTCTTCTAAAAAGAGCAAAGGTGGGGGGGAGAAAAAAGTGAAAAAGAGAGCGAGTAAACTTGCAGCATTTTATTCGTTATCTAAATAATAATCCTGGAAGAATCAGTCCTGTTTGCTGGGTTAAAAAAAAGCAAAACCAGAGACTATTTAAAACCAACTAACAAAAAAAAAAAAAAAAACCAAAAACAAAAAACAAAACAACCCACAAATAAAGCCAAGCAAATTCATTTGCAGAGAATGGAATTACTGAGCTACTGCAAGTTGCTGTTAACAATTTCAGATGCTCACTGTCAAATCCCTATATTACTGCTTATACATTCTACAGCTGTATTAAAGATTTCATCATCACTTTGCTGAGGGTCAGTGGAAGTTAAACACCCATCCTAAATCATGGGAAGATTTCAGAATCTTCAGACTAAAAGTTGTAAGTCTTATTCATAGAGATGTTTGAGTTTATTGTAAAGATGCTGCAATAGGTCTTTGTGGGGTGTAAACATGCACAGATACACACCTAGGGTATAGATACAACCTCAGGACCCATACAAGCACACGTGTGCACACAGTCACACTCACATGGAGCTCGAATTGATTACAGTTTACTACACGTTTTCTAGATTTTACATTACTATCACAAGTGTGACTTTGGTAGGGAAAATTGTCTATTGTGACAGCAGCAGTAGAAGAGCAAGCCATTATTTTAGATCTAACAGTGACACCTGCAGTGAGCACCGCGCACTAGCACGCAAACAACTCGTTTAGAAAATGTATCCGTATTTTTGAATCATACATATCTCCTGCTTAATTATCCTCGTGTACCTCAAATTTGCCTCTCCCATTGGCAGCTCAATCAGCTTCTACACCAGCATGAATCAGCTTTTCCTCTTACAAAGCAAACAGCCTGCCATAAAGTATATAAATAGCCCAGAAAAGCTTCCTTGAGCTGCTTGGTGGGAATAGAGCTGCCCATGCATATACATACACACAGATCTCTCCTCCACAAGCAGGCATTTCAGAAGAACCACCTGCATGTCTGAAAGGCTCATCTTCACGTTTCAAAGATTTAATCACTTTTCTGTTAATTGCAATATAAAGCATTACATTTGGTATGAATAAAGACAAGATAACTCGAGAATTTGATGAATCCCCTTCGTTCTCACTGCTCCCTCCTTGTTCTTGGTTACCAGCTGGTGAGTGTCAGTAATGTGGTCATTCTGTTCTCCCTCAGACAGTCCAGGAGTTTTTACTGTTTCCCCATTATTTAAAGCACTTCATGTTTTGGGTTTGGGACTTTTTTTAACAAAAACAGTGTTGTGCTTTGATTACTGCTCTGAAGGTAACTTTTAGAGGCCTGACTCTCCAGTTCATTCAAACAAGATGTGAAAGTCTATATGCCATTTTTCCTTTTCACTATTATCCTAACTTACTCTTTATTCAGTTTCCTCCCATATACTAGGAAACAAGCTGCTTGTTCTCTTTTAGAAGCAGAAACTGCAACTAAACCATAAATCTTATTTTGCTGTAAGATGTTTTTTTTTAATCATCAATTCTCTTAACTCACTTCAACAGTTTCTAACTGAGATTGGTCCTTATATTTCACCTAAGCACAGTATGAATCTGGATTTAATTTACAGCTCTTGGAGCTACTCCTTTTGTCATGTGAACATTTAGAACCTCACGTATAAACATGTGTTCACAGAGCAAAAAGATTTCTTTATAACTTTTGTCAATATTCTGCTGATTGTTAGTTCAGTAGCGGATATGCTCTGTTTAATGGTGCATATACAAGAAGCATTCCCTAATCCCTAAATGAACTTCTTATCTCTAAATATATACAGGATAAGCCATCTAAACCCAATTTGGCAACTATGCTATTAAATCTAGCAGAACCAAACAGTGAAAGGATATTGTTAAAGCGAAGCACCTGTTAGAAAAAAGCAAAGAATCCTACTAAAACAAAACATGGCTAACCATAGATCAAAATAAACCAGATATAGTTCTACACAGGTTAATTTCTATTATCAGTGCATCTTGCACCCCCACATCGTCATTTCCCAAGTGCACGGGAGCAGTTTTAAACAACTCTGGTTTTGATAGCGCCACACTCTGTCAGTCACAACTCACTGCAGAGACATGAGTTGTCATCAGATGACTTTTTGACTGCATATGAGTGCAGCTGGATCCATTATGGGATTTAAGAGAAGTGTACAGAAGAAAAGAAGGTAATGTCATCTGCTGGTTGGAGTACAGAACCTGGAAACTTAGCTAGTGGTGCAGAGGAGGTTCCTTCTACATCATCAATTCCCTCTGGGACACAGTTTGATACAGCACCCGAGTATCTTCATATACTAAATGAGAGCATTTTCAGCTTCATTCACAGCCAGACTCTCAGGCCTGGCCAATCTGCTCCTCAGCAATGATCCCTCCCATCCCTGGATGATGCAGAGGAGAAGGCAGTGGATGCTTTGGGCAAATGGGAATATTGCATGGTTACCCCTCAGCTGTCCCCAGTACAGGCCCTGCAAGAGGTTCAGCA
>NW_009914175.1:89199-91369 GCF_000696875.1 Nestor notabilis
CCTTCCCATTCACCTCCCAGGACTGGAGCAGCCTTTCAGGTGAATCCTCAGAACCATGTGCAAGTTAAAGCAGTCCTGAAACTGTGGTTCCCACAGCAAGGACTGGGGGAAACACAGTGCAGACCCAAATTTGCAATACAAAAGACCTCTTCCAACTTAATTTACAGGCAAACTCCCTCAACCTAGTATGACAAGGGAGAGAATTTCCTTCCCTATATTCCTCCTTTCACCTCTTTTTATTTGCATCAGAGCAGGGTAACACGGGACCATGGCAAGGAGAAGCCAGTTCCATTTTTCTTTGGGAAAAAAGTGCTGAAACATGGTGCAAGGAAAAGCTTGTGGCATCTCACAACCACACACCATCTGTAACTACTGGGAAATAAACACTGCCTGCACTGCAGCCACCAAATGCATCTTGCAGTTAATAATTATCTGATCAAAAAACCCAAACCCTGGACACAAGCATTTCTTAAAATATTTGACTATCTGCAAAGATGATAAAAGCAAGAAAAAATACAGGGATCAAGAAAGGGCAAGTTACACTCAGGCCCACAAAACAGTTGACTCCTGATGTTATTTGCCTGGTGGATGTTACCTGCTATGGTGGACCACTCCCCCATAGTCCAGAGGGTACTCTTCTACTTACCCTCCACTCCCTTTCTCCTCTTAATTATCCTCCCTTCAGCACGAAGATCACCCAGTACGAATTGTATACCAGGGACCCTAAAAATCCACTTTTTCAACCTCTAAGATCAAAAAGTAGCATTAAAGAACTTTTAACTTTGTAGAGGTTGGTCTACAATGTATCCCAAGCAAAATTTTTGACCACCTTCCCAGAAACAGTTGCATGTGGAAGAAACGAATCCCAGCTCAAAAAGGAGGGCACTGCTACGGAACCAGAGAAGAGAATGGAAAGTTGCCACAGAGGTGCATTTTAAACACACATTTTGTGGCATCTCCCTATGCTTTCCTCAGCTGGTGCTCCTGTTATTTTCTTATTACCTTGGGAGAAGTGTGATGACAAGGAAAAGGAAAGAAGAAAAGAAAAAGAAAAAGAGAAGAAAAGAAAGGAGAAAAAGAAAAGAAAGGAGAAAAAGAAAAGAAAGGAGAAAAAGAAAAGAAAGGAGAAAAAGAAAAGAGAAGAAAAAGACAAGAAAAGAGAGAAAAGAGAAAAAGAAGAGAAGAGAAAAAAGAAAAGAAAAGAAAAGAAAAGAAAAGAAAAGAAAAGAAAAGAAAAGAAAAGAGAGAAAAGAAGATATAAAAAAGCCCAAGGAAAATATAATTTTAGAAGAAAAGGCTATGCATATGCAAAGTTGATTCAAATGCTTTCAGATTGCTCCATAGAAAAGCTGTGGCCTAGTTTTTGAAATACATATTTCACTTATTTTGCACACAGCTGGGTTTATATTGGCACTCACACTAATATGCAAAATGCGGTATCTTATATTCATGAATGACTCTTTATAAAATGCCAGGAGGGCACCTGCTTTCTTTTCTTTAAGTCTATATCATGACAAAGAAGCAGCCTGTATTAATGGCCAACTTCCAGCTCTGACCACAGCCTGGAGGGATTTATGCCAGCTGTAACACAGGTTTGGAAGTAAACAACATGCCCCGGTCAAAAGGAGTTTCTTACACTCCACGGAAAGAGACTGCTAATGAGATGCAACATACTGAAGGAGGGAGTGCACATCGACACTAACTGTGTACGGAGCTTTTACAGCAGTGTGTGCTCCTGGTGCACTGCACACATCCTAGTTCTATCCACTATATAAATTGTATACGTCATCCAGTCCTTGCAGCACTGCTGGAGACACACTAGTCAAATGTCTTCCTGTTCCTGGTGGTCCTCAGAGCTCAGGCTCAGTGGCTGCCAGGGCACAAGATAAACTAATTAAAGGTAACCTGGCCAGTTGTACATTCTGGGATTTCTTAATAAAGAAATTAATTAATTAATGATGATAATAATCATAACTTTTTATCTCAGTGGTTTAAAAGGTAGGCTGTCGAAATGGCTCCTTATCTTAAGAAGTTGCTTTGTCTACCATCCGAATCTGACAGGATCTGTGCGCACTGAACTTCAGATCATGATGCAGAACTCATCTCTCTCTCAGGATTTAAAAAAAAAAAAATATCAGAATAACATACATGAGACAGCTTGATAGGGAAA
>NW_009914175.1:91400-120886 GCF_000696875.1 Nestor notabilis
TTAAACATACTTAAGAAAAAAATGATATGGACAAGAATCACTAGATGAATTTCATAGACAGGGCAAATACTTAGAACTTCAAATGTGAATTTTTAAAGTTAGACCGAGGTTATAGTCATTATGTGGCCATGTTTAAAAAAAATAAATTGCAATCTTCCTACATTCAATTTATTCACCTTTTCTACACGCTGCAAGATTGTTCATGCAATGTGCTTTCTGGTTCTGATTTGGATTAATTCTTTTTCCTGACTACACAAGGGCACCACAATCATCTTGCTGTGCACTTCTGAGGTAAGCAAGGTACTTTAAGGTCAAATCAGCCTGAGTTTGATCAGGATGTTATTGAGCTGATAGCTTTCCATCATTACTGTGCTGCATTTCATGTACCATTTGATTGCCAGATGAGAAATGGCTGTATTTCACTGGGTATCGACCTACATATTTTGCCAAATGGGGAAAGAAACTGAAAAATAATGAACATGATATAGACATAAAAGAACAAGCATGTGTATAATATTACATCAAATCCCCTAACCAAACCTTCAAGAAATACATGAAGACAGAACTGTATTTGTGTACAGTTCTTCAAAAGGTAATAATCTTTATTCCATTTCCCAACTCCAGACTTAAGCTATGTCCTTACTTCTGCATCAGGCACAGGAAGAACGAAAAGGCAGGAGACAATCAACTGGGAAAACACAGTTGTTAAACCGGGCTATGTTCACACTTTTACTTTCATCTTCTAGCTCTCTGCAGCAGCCTACAAAATGCTTGCTGCTTTCATTAAGTATCAGAATGATTAGAGGTGTTTATTCCTGGACCAGTATCCTACATAAAAATATACATCTTCCTGCAGAAGTTAACTCAGAACTTCTTGAACATCCCACTCTGAGAAATGCAGTTTGCACTGCAAGATGCGAGTTTAGCAACACAGCATCTGCAGAAGTCTGCTCAGAAACACAGCAGGATAGGAGGACATTGTTAACTAGTTCTTAGCCTAACAAAGGTATTTGATGAAGAACACAAAAACTTACCAATCCATGAAGTTATCATTGAACTAGCTAACAGCATTAACTATTTTACTAGTAGCAAGAAGAACCAGCACCAGAGGTAAAAAGTTTCACACTGTCACATCCTAGAAGGACTCAACCCAAACTGTTCTATGATTTGATGACTCAAAAATATTTTATGCACTAAAAGAATTATGAGAAATAAAGTCCAGCCAATGTCCTGCATGAAGGTGATCCTCTCACAGGATGCACCATTTTGAACACACACTTCATATACTTGAACGGCAAGACAGATTTCCCCATTTTTTAACCTAGCAGCAGAAGTAGATGTGTCTTCTGTATTCAGATGACATGGTAAATCCAATAAAGTTCTGATGAGAAATAAAATCCCATCAAAATACTAAGCTTAAGATCCTTTGAGATCTATCTCCATTTTTCTTTATGTCCTCAACCCTATTTCATATTCCTGGCTAATCCCATTCCTGATATAGAATATTTGTAAAGTATTGGATAGCCTCTTCTTAGATGCAGGTAAGTAAATCACGAAGAGATGTGGTTTATGTGTCTTGAGACATTAGGTAAAACCAGGAAATATTAAATATTAAACAAACAGAACTACAGTTTTGAGTTGCAACTTCTTTTTTTTTTAATTAATTCTTTCAGTAGGCTGATTACATGAAGCAGATAATTATTTTTGCAAAGACTAGTAACAATTCAGAATTGTAGAAAAGCTCTGGTCATTGTCAGAATACAAACTGTAATGATTTGCTTTACCTGTCTTTCCCAGTCTGAAAGTTTGGTTGCCACTTGCATTTATCTGGGAGAATCTGACTTAAACCTAGTAATCAGAGGGGAGTTAGGCAGCTAGATTTCTACCTCTTAGCTCCACTGCTGAATTACTAGGTGACCTTGGGCAAGACAACTACACTGTACCATCATTTTCCCATCTAAACTGCACCTATTGTAGCTCACAGGGGCATGAAGAGGCTTAATTAATGTTTACAAAAAGCTTTGAGATCACCAGATGAAGGGTGCTTATACAAGTCTAAAATATTATAAAGTCAATGAGAAAAAAGTGGATAGGTGCCAAGAGAGTCAATTGGACAAACGGCTTCTCCTATCAGTATTGTCCATATTTCAGTTTCTAGTTTATCAGTGGAAATATACACGGCTGTTTAAATAAAGTCTCATGCATGTTTCACTGTGTACAGAACCAGCCACCACAGTTTGTAGATCTGAAAACAGTTAGAGAGCTGTAAAAGAATTCTTGGGAAGACGTATATAATGTTTTGATGCCAACACAAAAGAAGTCCTTTTTCCAGAGAGGTTCTACACTCTATAGAGGAATTCCCAGCGGCAGTTAGCAGCACTTACATGGAGCTTGATTTAACATTTTTATACACTGTAGGTTTTTGATCAGTGGACACTGGGAAGCATCTTTCCTTGATAGTTTTATGAGAAGAGCTTGAATTTAATATTTGCAGGCACATAACCGGTGTTAATAAGAAAATCCCCTCTCCCCAAGGAACCCAATGCTATAATTAACTTCTTCCCTAACAAACTAGAAAAAACTCCAAGATCCCAGGTAAACTCTAACCCTTGGCTGACTGGAACCCCACCAGAAGACACTGTATTCATGATTTGCCTTCTAACCTGGTGATAAGCAGTCTTGCTTAAAAAAGTGACCTAAGATACCACAACACTATCCTGCTTCAGGCAGGACCAGGCCAGCTGGAGGTGGGTTTGCTCGATATCATGGCATATCACTTCTCACCCACCCCAAAGCCTAGCACGCCTTTTGTATTCATGGTTTTTAATTGCAACCTATCTCCCAGAAACGAAGGTTTTAAGTGGGAAAGTGCTGTATTGAACTATCCAGGAAAAATACACGTAAAGCAGCAGACATGAGGCCAAACCTTCAATACTTTGAGGGGCCTTTCAGAGAGACAGGCTCGGATAACAAGTAGTAAGAGATGTGGGTAGCAATCAAAGCATGATTAGCAAGTGTTCAGTGTAGCAGACATTAACATAACACCCAGTCAGGTTTAGTTTTTGCTGCCTCAGTTCAGTCCCCCACACAGAATAAAGTAGGAAGTGTTATTTCAAAATACCAGGAGTACTTAGAAGAGTGCTGTAAGTAAACAACAAAAAACTGGAGGATGTTGAGATCTGAGGGAAAATGGGATCACCATAGAGGACATCCTGTTCACTACTATAGGATTACAGACATCTGTTTTTTAATCAAGTCAGCCAGCCTACAAATAGCTATCAAAATGACAGTTACGGGGATCCATGTTACTTCCAGTTTTTATTCCAGTGTGGCACAGGCTGACCCTCAAAAGCTGCTAAACTTTAACTTCCACTATTTGCTTAGACTAACTTCTCTACGAACCAAGGTAGTGTTTCTGTGCAGTACTACGTGTGCTGGAGTAGCAATGCACAGTCTTCTGCTGCTACGTAAAACCAATGTGCGTTTCTTTCATCTACAGCTGTCAGACATACTACAATGAAAAGGATTTATTATTTTTGTTTTTAATGAACAGAGAAATAGTAAAAGCAAAATACCCTATCACTTCTATGTAAATTGCACTTCAAAATTGTTTTCCTTAAAAAAAATAAAATAGAACCCCTTTACACTTAACTATTGCGAAGAACCTAAATGCAAACCATGAACAGACTCATACAATAATGTCTTCCCCTATTTTCAGAGAAGCTTCTGTATGAAAGCAACTGGAGCCTGGACAACTAGAAGAATTCCTAAGTTGTAAACAAAAAAAAGATGCCAGTCCTCCAACAAAGCCCTTGCCCTCTTCACTGGTTTTGTTTACAGGGTGAGATAGACCAGAGATCTAAATCAGTAGTTTGTACTGTCAGAAGCTGGAAAATGGTATAGTCAGAATTTAATTTCAGATATGTTATGCTTAATATGCATTGTACCAACATAATAGTGAGCTACAAAGCTTGCAGACCATATATAAGCAAATGGAAAAAAGATGACAGGATTAAATATCTGATAATCAGAATAGCAAACAGGTATATGGTTTAAGATCTCTAAAATCTCTGTATTTTTCCTGTGGAAAAAACACCATATGCAGGTCTGTGCTTATATAGTTTTTTTAATTCTCTTTTATTTTTTTTCCCCCTAAAGGCAAAATAGAATGCAGTACGACTCCAAACAAAAACAAAACCAAGTTGCCCAATTTTGCTGTTTTCCTCTGCTGCAAGACTGTTCTAAAAGCATGTACAGGAACCTTTCCTCTTTCATGTGATGCCCTTAGAACTAATTTACAGCAGGATATAAAGATGATGTATCTGATACAAAACAGAAATTGGAAAACTAGCGTATGAGTTTCAAGTGGAGGGTGATTCATGCTTACAGGAGAATCCAATGGAATAATTTTAAAGCACCTTCTATATGAAAATTCCAAGACATTCTCAACAGTCAGTATTTATGAAATGTCTGATAATCGCTAATCTCATTTCATATACAAGAAGATTGAAGCTAAGAGCCAATAGCCCTGTCAAGGTCACATATACACAAGTAAGGATTAGAATTCAGGTTTGGCTTTGCTGTTAGCTGGTCTTTCTAACAAACTGCTTCGTATTATAGTGATGACTTATAGTTGGAGTTTGGTTTTTTGCTTATACATTATATATTATTTCTCCTCACATAGCCACATAAAAGCATCTTTGAAATAACGTGACTATGACTCCTCTAATTTTTTGGGAACTAAAACAGTAGAATTATTTTATAACAGTAAACACCCTATAGCACCAAAATGAGCTGTTACAGCTGAAGGCAGCATTGCTGCCACATGATGCTCGTGGAATGCACAGGAATGGACAATTCATTCCCACAATTCTTTGAAAAATTTTGTCTGTTGTCAGGTAATGCTGCATCCAGTTTGATGTATAACAGTGGGTGCTGAAAATGAGTAATTTGAGGTAATCTAAAAATTTAACACCCTAGAACATTAAGTAATAATGAAAGGTAAAGATATCCCTATTCTAAACAAAACTAGAAGCCTACCTCCAGAACAAATGTTCAGATTATCCTTGAAAAACTAATGGGCCAGAAAAGAAAAATCAACACATCGCAACGATTGCGTCAACTCAAAGTGTGCCTCCCATGCATTTTTTTAAAACACAGCCCACAGTGAAGCAAATGATTTCTTTAAGATAAAAAAAAATAAAAAAAAATAATAAAAAAATCCCAATGGTACTAGATCAAACTTGCTATTCTGACTTTATCTGTGGAGACAGAACATCTGGTGTGCTTCTGGCTAGATAGGTCCTGTTCAGAGCAACACTACTGTGACTATGAACCAATTCCTACACCTTCAAAACAAACATAAGTGCAAGAATGACTTAGCTTATAATTCTACATTAAAAAACTCAAAAAAACAACAAGCTTTTTAGGTTACTATAATCACAATCAAGTCACGGACTTGAGTCTCTGGAATTAAACTTACATCTTCATAAAAGAAACTCTGAATTTTAGTTTTTGGTTGGGTTTTTTTTAAGTAGCCTCACTCTATACCAACTCCCAAAAAAACATTACTACATCAGTTCAATATTTTTTTATTCACGACAACTACTACAAAACAAGATTTCATCCCTATCTAGGTCAAAGGCGCATAGAACAGAAGCCTTTTCCTTAGTGTGGTGGTGGTTCTTTAAGAATTAGAAGGAATACGTATTTAAGGAATGATTTTATTAATTCATTGGTCAACTACTATGTATTTTAATTAACAAAAAAAAAAGAAAAAAAAACAAAAACAAAAAACACCCAAACAAAAAATAAAAAACCCATAAAACCAAAAAAAAAAAAAAAAAAAACCACCCAAAAAACAATGTCCTGTGAGAAATAACTCTGGAAAAAGTCTATGCTAGTATTTGTGCAATTTGTCCACAAAAAAAATGATCCACCACCACTTAAAATGCGATCAGACCAAAAGGATCGCTCCTCCTCCCATGAACACATTCAAAAGCAACACATTGAAGCATGGGCTATTGAAACTGCTTTTTAAGTCATTGTTCTTGATTAGAGTTGAGAGGATCTTTTTATCTCACTGCCTACAAGGACTAGATGCTACAAGAAAAAAAATAAATAACAAGTACTCCTACATGAGATACAGCATTTAGTGGTCAAAGTGATCACTAGTGTATAGAAAATCCGCATGCTGTTCTAGATGAAGATAAGAAACAGTAAGAATAATCACTAATAATTCTAATATACTGCGTGAGCAGATGGCCTAAACTATCAAATGTTTTATCAGTCTTACTGGTTTTTTGCATTGTGACAGATAAAATTTAGACATGATAAAACTGTGGCTGAGACAATGAACGCTTCCTTCCACCATTTTGGGCTTCTCTTATTCCAGCCACGTGACTGAGTTGAATCAAGTTTATGACATCTTGGCAGGGAAGATTCCTACAGAAGCTAATATCTAGATTGAGTACATGAATAATGCATTTATTCCCCATAAAAGCAAAAAAATGTTAATTTTAAGAACAAGGGATCTCTATTTCACTTCACTGAACTAGACCACAATGAAATATTTTAAAAGTCCTAGCAGATCATTCACAAAAAATCAGATCTACATTAGCCTTTATATTGCTGCTGAAACTGCATTTGTTCTCAAGAGGCTATAAAGTTTTTGAAAAATTGTATGCTGATCCTAAATAAAGGAAATCTCACTTTAAGAAAGCAAGCTAAAAAATCTGACAGAAATCCTTCATGTAAGCCACAGACTCCTCTCCCCCCTCTCTGAGCAGGCTTGGCACAGCGTCCAGGCATGGCCAGCTCTCTGCTGGGGGCAACGTTCTTGGCTGTGAAGGCAGAGCATGCCCTCTGTCACTCATGGCGAGCAGTCCTGTCCAACTGTCTCTTTTCGACAACTTTATCATCAATCTCTTTATTAACAGCTCCACTGCAGACTGAGAACGCAAACAAGGACAGTGCGCATGCCAGATTTCTGGAAGGCACACAGCATCAGACACCAGACAGGGCAAGGTTTCAGGAAAGCTGAAGCAGAAGCTGTAGTGCAAAACTCTTACCTGCCATCTTAGGAAGTATCATGTTTATTATGTTTACTTAGAATCAAGCTTCTGTTCTTTTCAACTTTAATAATTGTATCTGCTTTAGGTTAGCCTATTACTGTAACGGAAGCAAACGGCACAGAAATAATCTTAGATGAACAGTTTGAATTGATGTGTAGATTTTAAGCACGTAAAACACCTCCTTAAGTAGCAGCATTGAGGAAATTTACTTCTAAAAATACAGACATAAAATGCATTCATAAAGTAGATGTGCTAGCTCACAAATAAGAGAGACAAAAAGACATCTACACTTCTAAGCTGTCCGGTATCTGTGTGGGCCACAGTTATTACAGGGCAGTTTAAATGCATTGGCTATTTTCTTAAATAAATAAATGCGGCTTTCCTTACTCAACAAGCTGGAGTTTTTATCATTTTACATCAATAGTAATTTTCCTCTTTATCCTTTCCTACTACATGCCTGGATTCTGGCTCTTATTTTAAGACAGTAATTTACAGCAAAAACCAAGGTTGATAATATCTGCATATATCATTACATGGTTTTCTTTCAACCATTAGTATGCTGTTAAATTTTACTTTCTCCTAAATTCAGTATCTTTGGAGTTTATGAGGTAAAAATTTAAGAAAGTGTATAGGACATCATCATTATTAGTTTATTTTAAACATTCCACTAGAATAAAGGTCATGAAAATACTGAGGTAATTGGAGAGGGGAAAAAAAACCCCAACCAAACATATACTGTATTATGAACTGGCACCTGGTTAATTCATTAAGTGTGAGAGGAAGGGAAAAAAAAAAAGTTACCTAAATATAACATTCTAAAATTTAGTCAGAACAATACAAAAATGCTTAAACTTTATTAAAAAAAATAAAAATAAAAATACTTTAGGTATCCAAAAGGCAGATGGGACATCCAGCAGTGGTTCATTGTATTATCTTTTTCATAACAGAAAATGGCCTCTGAAGTTTGATATCAAAATTCACATTCTTTTGGTGATGATAGCAGATGTTTGTAGATGTTTCAAATTATTAGCTTGAACTCTGTAGATATATCAAATTGCATCTGCCTCTATCAACAAATCCCAAGATGGTTTATTCCTTTTGAACAGATCCTTCTACTATTATTAAAGTAAGCCAAAAATGGTTTATTACTGATGTTTTTCCAATACAAACATTAGATCTTTAAAAAAGTGAAACTAACAAGTACTCAGCTATGTATGTCTACATAGACATTCATGGATGTACTATCCTAAGACCCACATGTTTTTAAGTCACAAAATTTCTGGTAAGTATTGTTCAGCCACAATGATGCCAAAGAGAAATAAAGCATAGCAAAGCTACTTGACTGGAGTGTTTATGAAGTCACATAAACAATGCCAGGATTACTTCAACATGCAAAAAGCCT
Organism: Nestor notabilis; assembly: GCF_000696875.1. Taxonomy (NCBI): domain Eukaryota; kingdom Metazoa; phylum Chordata; class Aves; order Psittaciformes; family Psittacidae; genus Nestor; species Nestor notabilis. The sequence continues at coordinate 99,876 of NW_009914175.1, forward strand.
TTTGTACAAATGCACACAACTTCAAAAGATTACATATGCTAAGAAAATATGTATATTCTGCTTCCTTGGTAACTACTACAGTATTTTGTCTTGCGTTTAAGTATAGACTCTGGCTCATTTATATCTATACTGAATTATTTTTGGTTATTCACAAAGCTGAAGAACTCCATTTTACCTTTTACTGTTGATTAAAATCAGTTCTCTTATTAAGGTACATTTACTATCAATTGGTATTCATTACTACTCAGTTACTATATACTTAAAAGATTGCACAGTTTAAAAAAAAATAGGAAAAAACAGCATTAAGAAACACTACCTCCAGCAAGAAGGAAGGACAAGTTTAGCTAGAACTCATCAACTCAAATGTCTGATTCAAATCAGTATGTCTAAAGCCATCTGTTAAAACCATGGCTTATTAATGTTAATTATTTTGGCTACAACAGTAATTTTCAGCTTCTTGTTTGCAGATCCTTATGAGTCCATGAACTTACTTCTGGAGGTTCATGACGGGTAAACTCAGAAAAACAAGCTTACTGAAGCCTACTGCCAGTAGATTGAGGAACACTGAACAGAAATTTGTGTATCTACTAGCAGATTTTTATTGGTTGGAGAAAATAAAAGAGGAATTAAAGTCATAAATAATATCAGCTGTGATGAAAGGGAGATGGGGTGGGCAAGATATAAAGATGATGAATCTGTTCTAAACAAGACAAGCAATTGCATGCTGTGAAAAATATATACACCACAAAGGTTTATTGTTTTAGGCAAGGTAATTACAATATGAACACCAAAATCATCAGTGGTTTTAGCAGTTAAATTCTAGTCAAAAGGAGGCTACCTTAAAGTTACTCACACAAAGCATTTGGAGGATTGGGCTCAGGCTGATACAAAGATCAATCGAGTGATGCACAGCCACTTGTAATTTTTACTTTGATTTCAGGGCAAGCTTAAACTATTTAACAAGAAGAGAAATAGTGCCATCTGCTGACATAAGAAATAGTCACAAGAAAAGCAAGATGCCAAAACTGTTACTGACGTGGTTTTTAGAAATGAGGTTCAAAGTTTTTAAATATATAGCACTTAAAACTTTTGATATCAAAATATTTTTTTCAGCTTTTAAGCATGTAAGATTTTTGAGATGGACTCCTAATCAGTAGACAAGGAATGGATACTCTTAAAATGGGGTATTTTTTGGCATTAAACTCTGCCCATGCCAAGCCACAACACAATCTATGACTTTTCCCTTTTACAGACTGGAACTCAACATCCTGCTGAGCGTTACTTCCACTTCCTATATCTAACATCACGCTTCTTTAGAGAACATTCATTTACGTACTCTTTTAGGCCACACTGTCCTTGTGTCTTAGCAGAAAATTTAAGAGCTAAATATGAATTGAGAGTACATTCAGAAAAATCAGACAACTATGGGATTGTGCTGTTTTTTATTGTGTTTTCAATGGAGAAATACATCATCTGTTTACAAAATAGCTCTTGAAAAATACAAGGAGTACAGATACTATAAAACAAAGCAAACTCCAGTCATGAGACACTACGTACATCATGCGAAAGCAACAGTCTGATCTCCAGGTTATGAAAACTAGAATTAAAAAGTCACTATACAGAAAGGTTCCAAGTTTCCAGCTTGGCAAAACTTGGGTGCAGTTACATGAAACGTTTAATAAAATGAAAAAGATTTTCTGATGTGTAAACAAAATGACAAGACTAAATTTGTGCCTGGCAATTTCGATCTAAACTCCATAGCTACACAAAATACACAGACACCTTGTACACTTCAACTGTTAATATAACCTTCTTTGGGGGGTGGACGACAGCAGGCTGCACAGGGCAAGGAAAAGAAATATTGTATACTAGACATCTTAGACAAATGGCAAAAAAACCCTTCAGTTACTGCACAGCCTAAGTAAAAGATAAGCTACACTCTGACTTTGGAGAATTAATTTAGAAGGATAAGGGGAAGAGTGTAAGTAATTCAATTTTAACATGAAAGATGCACGTGTAATAGGATGGAGCACAAAGGGAGAAGGGAGTTCATAAAACATGCTAATCGAAGTATGGGAAGTATGATTTGACATCCCACATTCCAGACTTAAGTAATAGTAACATGAAGTTTGTTATCTACATCTGGTATTACTGTTGGTATCCCTCATGTTCCTCAAATACTGCTGTCTTTTGCCATGAGAGATTTAGTTCTTTCAAAAGAAAAAGTTGTTATTTTATTGATAGGACTACAAGAACAAAAAAAATAGGAGTCTAGAGCTTACTAGATGTCAAGTGCTTACTAGAAATATGATTTTTAAAAATTCAGTGTTGTTCATTATGTAAAACTATTTCTGATGAGCCATCTAAAAATAAAAAGGTTAAAATTCTTCGGGAAAAGTCTTTTTGCCTTTATTTAAAATTTGAAGCTTTTTAATGCATACAGGACTTTCATGGAGTGTACAAAAATTATCTTATATTTAGTGATTCAAAGGCCATCAAGACAGGTGTTATATTTCACAGGCACGCAATATTTACTTAAACACTTTAGTAATGGGACAAAATTTTGAATTTGTGCCTACAGGCCACAAGGTATTATGACAAGGTAAGGGGCAGGAGGGAACCCAAATGAATACATGGCTTGTTTTTATTTTGTAGAAATAACCATTGTCCTATATGGTGCATACAAGCTGGAGAGGAAAATAAATAAAAAAAAAAAAAAAAAAAGCCACCAACAAAAAACCCCACCCACCATTGAACACAAAAGCTTTTCCCAAGAAATAGAGGTATCAAAAAAGGTAATAAAGAGTTTGATTAGCTCAAAGGAAAGTTTATTTGCTGTTTCACTGCTGATCTGTATGCACCTTAAAACAATTCTATAAATAAAAAGTAGACCACATCTTAATCATGTCCCAGTCCCACCAATACCAAAACTTCCCAATTACTTCCTCAACTTATGTCTTATAACCTCAAGATTTGACATTTCATTTTAAAGGCTTACTGCTGCTTGATGGCAGTTGAACTAGATATACTACACACTTGTTTTCAATGCATAGTATATTGTAGAACATCATCCAATTTGCACTATTGAAGAGATTCTTCAATAAAATGAAAGTGTATCAGCTAAGATCTAAAATTAGTCATACTCCAATAAAAAAAGTACATAAAAGTGCATTTAAGGGATTCTTATGCCAGTTTTCTCAATTTTGAAACAATGCATCAAACAAATTCAATCAGAATGTCAAATATGGCTACAAATAGTGTTCATGTTTTTAAAGGCAGTAATCCTTCGAAATATTTAATGCAACTGTTGCTAACACATTAATTGTACTCCTGGCTTCACATACTAACCTGGACTTCCAATCAAGTGGTGATTTTAGCCCAGAAAGGGAAGTGCACAAAATATACCTAAATCCATTTGCGATTATGTTCTAGTCTTGCACCCTCTGTTCTCCTTTTTTTCTAGCATTAGAAGACAACAGGTTGAGTTGGCAGATATTGTTTATGGACCCCTGAGGTTGTTTTTACCGATTCAATCTCAATTTTATTGAATTCTTGATAACAGGAATAGGATTTGCGGGGAGAGCAGGGATATCTGAAAGGTCTGTACTGGGTGTTTTCTGAAAAGAAAAGAAATGAAGTTTAGTTTGCATTTTAACTGTAAATATCAAAAGAAAAATATCATAGTAACTGGCATTAACTTTGAAAAACAAAATCTTTAGAAGTTTTTAGGAATATACTAGGATAAGGATCACTAAAAATCATAAACACAGAAGCAGGTATTTCCTTTGCCTACAAAGTCATTAAGGAAAATTTGTACAAGAGTCTTTTCCATAACATGCGTTTCCTTTTCTGACAACTGCAAGAAATTTTGGAAGTGCAGATACAACTGAGCCTACTAATAACCTGTATTATAATAAACCATAATATCCACACGATAAGGGTGCTCAGTAGATGACATTTAGTATCTGATCTATATGTTTAGTATTTAAAAATTCCTTTGAACAATTCAGTGTTAAGCTTCAGCTCCTTGCAGGTGAATGATGAAAAACTGAAACGCAATGTGTGAAGACACACTCTTCGCAATCGAGACAGACTGCATGAAAGCTCTTACAGCCAAATTTCCAATTTTTCTTATCAGTTTAGATTTACATAGAAAAGGTATATAGTGCTATACGGCTGGGTTAAGAATTTCACCTTTTTTTCCTCTCACTTAAATCCCATTCAGTAAAATTACATCTACAGCCAAATGAAGGAAAATATAGAAAAGGAACACACTCAAGATTCAGCGCGATTCATTAATTTCTCACATGCTTCTCTATTCTTGGCCGCTGGGTTTGGGTTTGTTTGGTGGTTTTTTCTTCTTTTGGGGGGGTGGTGGTAGAGAGAAGAGGAAAGGTAAACTTTGAAGTATTTCTCTGTGGCAAAACATGTGCCATCCCTATAACCCAGTTACTATGTATTACTTCCCATGACGATTTATCATAAAAGGTTATGTTATAAACATTAAAAATTAATATAAGGTACATTTGATAAATGGGGAAAAAATGCATTAAAATGACTGCTCTTAATTGTTGTTTTATTGAGTTAACACTGACTGGTACAGTAGCAATGCAACCAGGACAGCTCTGACCTCTTGCTTCCCTCTTGCCCCCAGTAGCCACTATGGTTGGTGCTGATCTATGGTTAACCATGACTCTATTTTCTGCCACGCAACCAGTGTTTCAACCAAAGCCAACAATACTACTCAAAAATGAGAAGAGTGCCACCATTCCTTTGCAGTTCCCAGATTACTTTTGCTAAAATAATAAACTACACAATTTGATAAAAACTACAAAGCTTCGTATAAATCATCCCTCAACAACAGGTTAGATAAACTTCGTGCACTAACTGATCTAAAAATTTCCCTGAAACAGTTTAGTGTGACCACATAACATCTAGAACTTTTGCCAAACAATTTGGTACCTTTATTCAGTATTGCTCTTATAGTTCAAAAAATCCACTAACAAATACCATTGCATTGTATCCCTATTTTCAATTAAAACATTTACTAGACATCACTTAATAATTGTGCATAAAATGCTTTGCAATAGTCAAACTTTAATCAGTAGAGCACTAAGAAGCTTAAAAATGCTAGTAAAGACAAAGATATGTTTTCTAAAAGTTGTTACAATATTAGGAACAAAAATTTATGTGAATGCCACAGAATTTGTAACTTAATGTCTATTTTTCCAATGCTCCTTACAATTACAATACCTGCAGTGAAGGAACACAGCTGGCTAAGGAATTACAAAAATTACAACTTCTCTCTCTCATACCAAATATCAGAGTCTGGGGTTACATTTCAAACATTCTCAACCTCTACAAGGATATCTTTGAGCAGCAGCTATTTAAAGCATTTGTTTCCTTGTTAGAAAGGATTATTCTGTGATGTGCAAAGCACAAAGGAATAAACTGAGGCCCTTACTTTGAAGGCACAATTCAGAAGAGCGAATCCAGCTTCGGTCAGTTTGTATGGCAAGCCATACATGTTTAGCTACAATGCACATTCATTAAGATCAATGACCATCTAAAACACAAAAATTGTGACAGTAACAATAACCAGCTTTCCATACAATGGATTTAGATTAAAAATTATACATTTATTTTTAACATCTGGACTCATTTCAATTTCAATGTTTTCATCACAGATTAGCACATACACATACACACAGAAGTGTTATTTTTAAAAAACAGTACCTGAGGAGCTTGCAGAGAAGTTGTCTGAAGAGTTTCTGTTTGAGAATTAACATTCACTTCTGTCTCAAGTTGCTCCTAAAAAAAAAGTATCAACATACTATATTAAAGAAGTTAATTCCTCCATTTCCTTCCATGCATATTAAGCACATATGATTTAGAGGATACTGATAGTAAAAAGCTAACAGGATTACCTATGTCTCTTATAATGATCTGTTATCCAGAGGATCTATTTTCAGTGTTAGAATTACAAGCTTATATGCATTTCAGCCTTCACCTGTCTTGAGTTTGAAAGAGATTTCAAGGTGATTACATAAGATACAATTCCTCACCTTAGGGTATGGAGACTATAAACCAAAGCACATTTTAATAGATATATTAATTTCTTGAGATAATTTCCAGAGCATTCCAAAGACAACAAAACATGCCCTATAAAAACCGTATGTGGCCAAGTGGAGAGCTGCTATCATAAAACCAAGGACAGACTGTCACCCTTTCTATTCACCAATAAGCAGAAACTGTCTGCTAAATTACCAGATAATGGAATGAATCTCTGGAAGTCCCGAGAAGGTATGCTGAAACTTCATACAATAATTTCACTATCAGAAGAAGTCTATTTACAATCATTTGTTGTTGCTTTTTTGTTTTGTTTTTTTTTAATCTAAAAAGTGAACAAGTTTGCATCTGGCATTGCAATTCTCAGCCCAACATGCAAAACTCCCAATGGACAACTGTTCTTGAACTAAGTAACATATGGGATACGGGCAAAGCAAGGTATATGGACACATCCCTTATCTGATTTTTAGAATTTTAAATACAAATATCATCATTAATTTTTTTGCTATGCATAATACTGTACGAATGACCAGCAAAGATACCACTGTCCTATATGCACATAGACTCAGATTCAGCTTAGCCTGGCAGCAAGTAACATATTGCAATTCATTAATGTTGACACATATATTGAAAAAACAACGTATCATTTTGATATCTTTACTGGAGAGTCTATAATATATCTGCAAACACTCTTAAATCATTCCTACAGGATAACACAGTAAGTTTCACAAGGAAGAGTCACAATTAATATACAAAAATTCTATGGTCTAGGCATAGATACCTTAATGTCCATTTTTTCATGCTCATTCAAATCTATACAGCTAGTATCTTCACTTATTTCATCAACAGAAAATATTAAAAATCATAAAATCATTTTAAAACAATCAACAAGATAAGGTTGCAAAGTGTTTTTCAAGACAAAATTAGCTGTAAGACTTAACATGTTCATATTCTAACAAAAAAGTTGCCACTAACACCTAAACAAACTGCATACATAAAGCAGCAATGCAGTCAGAGTAGGAAATATACATCTTGTTTAACAAAATATTTAAAACTGGGAATATTATAATCAACACTCTGCAGCTGAGATGAACATATGAATGTAAAGCTTTGGACATTGCTATGGTATGATCTCAAAAATGTCAAATACCTCTTCAATTTTTATTTTCTTGGGAGACTCTTCTTTATGGGGAGATGATGTCCTTTTCACTGCTGTGACAGGGCTAGGCATTTTTGTTGCAACATTTCCTGAAGTTCTTGGTGATGGATTTAATAGATACGCTGAGGAAACAATTCTAGAGATGGTAGGCTTTGGTGGTGGAGAAATGGCTGGTTGTGTGGCAGTTTGAGGAATGCTTTCATTTGAAGTACCTGTGATGAATAATTTTAAAAGCTTCAACAAGATGAGTTGATACAACCATTTTAGGTCAATCACTGGTATTTTTGGTTTCTACTCATAATCACTGCTATCAAGTAGGCATCAAAGAAGTGGTACCGTTAGTGGTATAAGCACTGTATTTGGAACGCCAGGTGTGCATACACAGTGGAGTTTAGTCTCAAGCTCATTCTGAGAGAATGTGTGTACCAGATACAGGGTAGCCACATCAGTGATGCTCTGCTTGGTCTAAGTAACTCTGCTTAACAGCAGGGTATACTACTCCAGACAGAACTCTCTGCTAATATAGCTATATTATTCTTAGTACCTAAAGAAGTTTTACTGTTTCTATGCTTGGCCATACATATGCATTGCCAAGGAGTGCCTGAAATCAAATCCAAGTGCAATCTGATACTCCTTTCGTCACTCAAACATGAAGTTTATAGTTTCTCATGTTCAGAGTACGCAATGACAGACTAAGTCACAGAGCATCAGATAGAAATCTGACATTCCACATATCCTTTTGAAAAAGGCTCCATATGACAAAGCTCTATCTCATCAATTGCCTACCTCAAACCAATGAGCACACATAAGGAGAGGCTCAAGTAAGAGAAAAATTACATTTAGGACATTTTTCACTAGTAACTATCAGGTGACTGCTTTAACTAAAATACAGGAATGAACAACTTCTGATAGGCTTCCAAATGCAAAAAAGTCATGCCAATTAAGCTCCATTTAGTGCTCATGGACAAACTTACTCACTTTCATGCACCTGTGACTTACAATAAAAATCAGTGAACAGTAAGGCTCCACTGTCTTGCATGTCAGAGTGAAATAAGAGAATTCTCATCTTGAAAGGCAAACCAGTTGGTCACCTTTTCCATCTATTTCTGACTTGCTCCTTGTATACAGCTAACATTCATCAAAAAAGAGGAGTGGCTGGCTCTAAGTGAACAATTTCATCAGATGCCTTTGTTCTTTCACCAAAAAATACTTAAAAAAGAAAAAAATTACTGAGTGTACTTTTTCTTGTAGAAAATATAGAGGATAAAGCCCGCACACAGAGCGAGACATATCTGAAAAGACATCAATATGGAGCATGCGTTCTGCTTACATCAGTCTTTTTCATTCCTAGACTAAATTTCCATGAAGCACAAGGAGCAGGAACATGGGAGCACAGATTACAAACAGTACAGAACCACATCTTGGGTTTAACTATAAAATGGATTAAAAATAAAAAAAAAAATTGCTCTTCCAGCTTTATATCATTTTTCCTCGTTTGACCAACTGGACTACAGACCCGCATAAGGACATCAGACAACTATTGCTATTGTGTATGGCAAATAAAAGTCCCTAAGAATAAAAGAACAAACAAACATCATGGCACAAAATATTGCTCCATGATTTCCTGAATCTTAAAGAAATTAGTTAAATCTGTATACACAGAGAACATGTTACAGCATGTGTTAAGTAAAGAACTCAAACCGGAAGAAAAATTTTTCTAAATGTTACAAAAAAAAAAATAAAAACCCCCCACCAAAAAAAAAAACCCACCAAAACAAAAACAAAACAAAAAAAACCCAACCCAAAACCCAAAAAGACCCAACAGAAACAACATACTATGCCATTCCTTACCCCCTGAGCTTTCACTGGAATTTATTTGTGGCACAGTGACTTCAGAAGCCTGTATGTTGGTCACAGATGCTGCTGTTACAGCTGGCGCAGGACTGGTTCTGCTAAAAAGAGAAAAATGACGAGATGCTGAGCATTAAGTAAAGCTGTTGTGCTATATGATCTGCCTTTCATCACATCATATGCACAGTCACTAACTATAGCTGATAGGATTTCACCTACATTACAGAGCAGAACTTGCAATACAGTGTCACAGTAGGAAGAAATGAGTACTGGCAATCTATCTTCAAACTTGAGTAAAGGAAGCTATTTCAACTATTTAATCTGAATCACTTCAGAGACAATTTTTCAGACCAGTAAGAAGCTGCATCAAAAAACCCAAAAAATAAGGCATTTCCTGCTAACTACCACTTACAGACTCCTACTGCAGTGCCCCAAGTTTGTATATTACCTTGTTGTTCTAAATATTCTTACCCAACTTCATAATTCTTCATCTGAAGTCTAATACCATACTGTGTAACCCACGAATTCAGCCCTTCTCTAGTGCTCAAACTGGACATAGGAGTGTCTGCAAGCTCCAGTTTGGACCATTCGCACCTTGATAATTGTATTATCTCACATATGCAATATCTGCTCTGCTCCTAACACAATTACTTGAGAAACAGAGAGCAGCAACAAGACTGAAAGTCTTCATTACCCCTGAGAACTTCCAGAACTGTTCAATGGACTCGTCTTCATAGCACTAGTAGGCGAAGGCACAGACGTGCTGTTATCACTGTCCATAGACAAGTCTAGGCTGCTGTCATTCAGAGCTGTCAACCTGATCCCTTCTGTTGAATGCTGCAATCCACAAGACAAAAGAAAATTATTAGTCCTATTAAGGACTTAAATATCAGCAAAGATTCAAATGATGCAATATTTCCATAATGCAAAACATTAGCTGTTACATGTGTGAAGAAAAAAGAAAGAAAAGGTGATTTAACAGCAATAAGCTTCCACCATGAACTAAGTTTGTCTGCATGCCTTAAATGCAGTTAAATTTAAGTACATTTTTAGGAAAAAAAAACCCTACTGTCAAAAAAAAAAAAAAAAACCCACCCAAAAAACCTTGTGTCAAAATAGTAGCTTTAAAAATGGAAAAAAAGAAGTGGACAAATTTAAAATCCTTTTACGTGTAAATAATACACCATTCTGTCACTACAAGCATTTACATTTTCATATTCACAATTCAGGTGCTTCCTTTAGGTGACCTGTACGTTAAAACAGCAAGAGCACTTTAAAACCTTATTATTACACTGATGAGTTTAGGAAGGCCAACAAAATACAATATTTCAGCCAGATCTGAAGACATTGTTGATGTTCTGGGACATCTAGTATTCTATTTAGTGCACCTGGTAACACGGCTACAGTCAAATAAGTTCACGCTGCTTATACAGGTAAAAATAAGCTTTCAAAATGTGATTTTAGTTCTTTGATTAGTAAGTCTAAAAAGCTGAGGAATCATTTCTCAGTGGTGTTTTTATTGCTCAAATATTAGTCAAGTTTACCTTTTTCTTTTTCTGAAGCACATGATTAGGTAGCAGTTGGTGAAGTTGCTTACGTTTCACATGCCTTGCAGCAATCTTCATATCCATCTCAAACATCTTGCTGTTTATTGCTTGTCTATAAACTACACAATTACAGTAACATTAAGACATATCGAAGCATTTTGCAATGTCCACTTACTTGCCCAGGCAGAATTTGCATTTCATAACATTTATTACCTTCAAGAACAAGCACCGTTTCCTTATTCCGGAGGCAGAAAGCAAACTGTCTACTACAGACAATGCAAACACTAAAATGTTATTTTGGAAACAGGTGACCTGCTTTCCTAGAAAAATATCTTGCAAGCACAGAGTTCTCTAAACTATATTGTTAACAAAATTTTAACAGTAACAGCTCTCAGGTGAATTCTTCATTTCATCTCTAAAGTACTAAAGATAGAAATAAGGTGTCCCTCATAACAATTACAGTATTTACATAAAAATATTTTCTTCACACTTGATTCAACTTTTATTTATGTAGCTCCTATAACAAATTGTTTCTAATTCAGGAGTCGAATACTGGAGCCAACTAATATATTACAAATCATTCAGGCAACTCAGATACCACTACATTTTTACACAAAAGTGATTTATGTTTGTTTTTTTTCTACTGCATTTTTGTTTGGGTAGGAAGTTTTTTGTTGTTGATGTTTGTGGGGTTTTTTTTCTGTTTGTGTTTATTGTTTGCCTTTTTTTTTTTTAAAAATTATGTCTACTATAATGTTCTAAAATGTTCTTTGCCTCAGAACATTTACTAGCTCTATGTTGACTCACCAGAAATACAAGAACTAACACTGCAACCCAACATCTTGGGCAGGTAAAAATAGCAAAAATGAAAATTTCATTCTTTCATACCAACTTTCTATATGACATTAAACAAAGCCATAGCAAATGTATTGTTCTGTAGATCTCAACCTCTTAAGTTCTTGTGTTATCTCCCTTTTTCACTGCCTGTTCTACAAACATTAAGGAATCTCATTGTTTAGGCTGTGGATATGTAATTAAAAATCGATTAAGAGTCAGACATATAAATAGCTCAATGAATTCTGCATATTAAAGAGCCTACTACACTAATTCTTGGTATTGAAGCCCATAAAGCCTCTGTGTAAAGATTATACAGGTTACAGTTAAGGCAGGGGCACACACAGGAAAGCCAGACATGGTTAAGCATTCCATATTCCTAACATTAGGTCTTACCAAAGTTTCAATCACAAGGAAAACCTAGCCCACTCTTCATGGCTCTCTTCCTCTCCCCACTCTAAAAAGTAGGCTATTCTATAATTTCATTCCTAAAAATGATTTTGTATTTCTGATAAAAATCTTAGGACGTATTCCAAAAGACAGGGCAAGCATGTTTTCAAGATGGATTAAGAACAATGAAAAGAGTCCCACATGAATTTGAGATGACAAAGAAACCCACAACACACAATCAGAAATTGTTTGCTAATTGGTTACTTTTTACAATATTTACAAATTGAATGGGAAACTATGCATTGCAGTCTATAATGTTTTTGATGAAATGCTACTTAACTTGAAATTGCTTGTAGTCAAATTTCAGATTTGCATGTAGTGCAAGTCAGACTCATTAAGTGCAAGGTTTAGTATTTTCATACCAAAAATCTGACAAGTACACTACTGAAGTATTGTTTATAAAACATAAAAAAAACCCTAAGAAACTGTAATTCATAGATCCCTTCACTCTTTCAAAGCAGCAGCAGCCAAGCTATTGTGTCTTTTCTAAATTCTGAAAAATAAGGATGATGTGTCAATAGTTTCATCTTCACCACTTAAAGGGAATATTCCACATCTCAGTAAAAATCCCCTTGACTGAAAAATACGGGTGTGCATACACACACACATAAATATACACACACACACATGCAGACTTTAGCCCCCACTGTAGCTTTATATGACAAAAAAATAACTTGCATACCTTGGCATAATTTACTTATAAATATACATATATATTTATACGTATTCACTCATACACCCACAACTGGGGGTTGTGTGTGTACAGTTTCCTCACTTCAGACTGCGTCTTAGAAATTCAGAAACCAGGGTGCCATTAAGTGGCAGCTGAACCTATTCCTTTAACTCTAAAAATGTAATACTTGAGAGCTTTAACTGTCATTTGTTTAAAAAACAAAAACAAAAAACAAAAAAAACCCAACAATAACAAAAAAAGATCAAAAAAACCCACCAAAAAAAAAACCAAACCCAAAACCAACAAAAACACCCCCCAAAACAACAAAAACCCCAAAAAACCCCAACAATAAAAAAATAAAACCCACCACACCCAAAACAAAAAACCCACACCACACCCCCCAAAAAAATCACTCTTCAGCTGTTAACAATTCTTTGCTTACAAATTTCTTATGCATATTCTAAATTATTTTCATGAACCAAAAACACAAAAAGGTTTCTTGCACTGAGTGTTGGATGTGAAAGTTACTGAACTAAATAGCTTGTATGTAATGCTATGGAATAAAAGGCATTCTGTTCTGGAGTCTATTAGATACTTGGCTATAATCCACCAATAAATTCAGTTTCACCATGCAATAAAAATATTTAACCTATACACATTTTAAAAATGAGGTTATGTTAGGTAGCTTGCATATAACCAATTTGCCTGTTCAACAAAGATCACAATATAATGCACCATCTGAAAGATGTGTGCATCATTTTAATCAGTTTTAATGAAAAAAACTGAAAATTATTAGTCTGAGTGTCTAGAAACATTAAAACTCATTACACTGTATTTCATTAAATAACCTCAACTCCTTACCTGAATCTGTCTTCTCTATGTCTAGGTAGAGTTCTGCTACTGAAACACTCCATGATGAACAAAAACAATAGCTTCAACAAGTTTATTAATACAAGAACATCTAGAAAGCAAAACTCACCTGTGTCTGTAAAAGACTGAATGTCGTAGGTAAGGTCAACACTTAAATTTTCAGAATTTTCTGTTTTCTTAAACACCAACCCAATCACCCACATTGTACGGTATTCTTCCCTGGAAAATATTATACAAAACAGTCGTATAATACTGACAGAAATTAATAATCTAAACTGCTGCAACAGACAACAGTTGTACGTTTTAGCTGCACTAGCAATGGGGAGCTAGCCATAGAAAGGCAAAAAACAAAGCTGACAATGACATTCCCCTTTCCTTTGGGAAAAGTCATGAAACACTGGCACATCTATCTCCAGCAAACTTAATGTACTAATATCATCAGCAGATTACTTCATTCAACTGTGCTTCTGTACAGACCTCCTCATTTTTAGGAACTACAACTAGCCATTGCAGAGGTAAACGAAAGAGATTTGAAAGGAGAAAACAGATTTTCAGCACCTGACCCTGAAAGTAGTTAGAATCGATTCCCTAACTAAACAACTTCCATTTTGACACCTAAACTTGTCTTGTAACTCTCAAACTTCTTAACTGTGACTACACAAAGTGCAGTTTTAAGGCAAGAAAAGCCTCCCTTTGACAGCTCACCTTCATATAACCTACATGGAAGATGATTACAGTTTACTACAGAATATAGCATAACACTTCTGTAACAGCTAAAGATATTTGATGTTTTAATTCAAATGTCTTTTCCCATAAGACTATTTCAGAAGAACAGTTTTCCAATCCACTGATGAACAATGAGCCAGTAAATATGCAGGCAGCTGTAGCTGTATTTACCCACTAACATGGTGCTGAAGAGGTACGGCCTGCTTTTGTCCAACTTCACTTGGAACAAGCATGTGATTTATGTATATAAACATTGAAAAAAAAAAACCAAACAATAGCACGATACTGTCACTTGAAGCAGCTGATGTCTGAAAAAGGCCATGTGGAAGGTAAATAAGGCTTTTCACACATTCCCAGTGAAGTATTAAAAAGTTTTTAACCTACAATAGATGCTTTGGATGGGGGGTCAAAGCTGGGAAGGAGTTGAAAAAAATATATATAATGCCAAACAATTTGAAGTACTTGGTATTTTCACCACTGTTTACACATTCCAAGGAAATGTAACCAGCCATTACCAAGTTTCAGTGATATGCATCTCAACTGCTAAGAACATTAAATGTACTTAGTAACTTAAGATTTTGGTTCTGTGTCTGATGTTCCTCCCAATTCTCAGTGCTGCCTCCTAATTAAAACTGTCTTACCATCTGATGCTAGATGCTCAAACAGCAGCTAAGCAGCTAAGTAACAGTGGATTACTGGCAAGAAATTATGCAATTAATACACTTTTTGGCTTAGAAACATTCCTATACAGAATATTTAATTTTACAAATAGTACATAAGAGCTTAAAACTGTATGCCTTTAGACAATGTCATTGAAAATTAATCCATTTAAGATTCTAAAAAATGCTAGTTTATTTATTAATGAATCGGCTTTTAGCTAAGTTCCTCACCATCACATTAAAAAAGTTTTGCTTACTTGTCAGGATTCTCCTTGGGTGCTGGGAATGACTGTGGATTCACATGAGCCAGCGTAATGAATTCATTCTTCTCCAGGTTTCCAACTAGAATACGGATTTTTGATTCCACCAAGCCCACCCTGCATAAATGTCAGTGATTAGCAAGTTCTCATTAATATAAAATAGAAGTATCTAATATCATATATCAGGATAAAATCCTCAACATCCTCCCTATACTAATAGTTGAGTCTACAACTGAACTAGTGCACTACAGGTAATAGACTAATTCAGATCAACAAGCCAAGTGAACGCATTATGAAAACTAATGCAAGAGAAGCCTAAGAGTGCTTTAAGCTCTCATTATGGTCAGATTTTACAAATGGAATTAAATAGCAAGACATTACACATCAAGTAAAAGGCAAGCAGCAAGAAACTCCAACATATTTCTCAAAGATTCTTTCGGCTTCAGATGATGAATTTTTAATTGAAGAAATCCCCAACACATGACAATCTTAAAACTTCTCTAATAAAAAGAGGGCAGAAACAAGGGAAAGAAGCATTTTTTTTGTTGTGGTTTTTTTTTTGAGAAACAATACTTCAAGAGACAGAAAACATACTCCTCACACTGCTTATTAAAAATGTGCATAAGGCTTAAGAAAAGATTTGCACAGTGCACCTGACAGTGCTGTAAAGAAGCAAAATTCACTCATTGGTTCTTCACTTTCACTGTTTTTCAGAAACATGCCATCTTCATCCGTTTAATTTTGAAACGCTGAAACTCTACTTTGTTTCATTAAAAATACACTAGAATGACTAGATCTCTCTTACATCCAAGGTTGACAGGGTTTTGGTTTTGTCTGGTGTTTTTTTGGTGTTGGGTTTTAGGTTTTTTTGTTCTTTTAAATAGCAAGCATTATACTCACCATTCTAGTCGCTGTTTTTCTGTCGGTGCGCTTGCTAGAAGTACAATATAATGCCTTTGGAGATAAAGACAATATGCTATTCTATTTATACTTCTTAATGTTAAAATTTTGCAGTAAATTCTACATTGCATAGTACAGATTATTAGCTTAAATATACACACCCATTATTCTAATTAAGCATTTTTATGTCCCCCAAGCATGTGACCAATGGATTTCCCAAAAAAACATTCCTGATTTTAGGGAACTGCATCTACACTTTAATACCAGTAACCTTAATAAAAGCCTAGGAAGGTAGCACTAGTTGGAAAACAGTACAGATATTTCAATGTGACATGAGATTGGGGATTTAAATGACTACTAGATTCCTTGCAAGTAAAAACAACCGTTCACAGCCATCTACACATATGCTAGTTGTCTTAGTCACATTTCTGGTTAGAAGAACAGTTAACACAAAATGCATTTGTTCAAAATAAAAAATGACACTAACAAATGTGGTTTAAAAAAGGTTTGTATCTGCAGTTTAGAATTGTCTGAAGACACTTATCTGAAACTTCATAAGGAATGTTTCCTCTGACGATAATTCTTAAGCTCTCAATTATATTCCAGGATAATCAGTGTATACCCACTGTAAGTAAATTTCAAATAAACAGAATACAAAAGAAGAATGGTGGTGTAAACGAAGCAGCCCAAGGAGAGTGGAATGGGAGAGGATTACTTTTGAGTTCATAATGGAGATGAGTGAACCTCACGTCTACAGTCAAGTTTTTCAGAAGTTTAGCTGGGAAATCTATTTTAACATCCAAAGTCATCCAACTTGGCATTACTCCATAATGATATGGTATATTTAGATATCTTCAGAGCAGGATTTAAAGAACATAAGTAACATAAGGGATTAGACCCTAGTACATATACCTCATAGAAAAGAACACAAGGTCAACGATGGTGAAAAACTATGGTGCAAAAAGTCCTCTGAAGCTATGGGCCTTCAAATCATAATGGTAAATCAAAATCAACAGATCAAATTAGTAACTACATCATTCTGTATTTATCTTTAATTGGCAAGAGATAAAAACCTAAATACTACAGTCCTTTGAAATTGGTCAGAGGATGTCAATAAAATAAGAAGACTGAAAAGAGATTTGGAGAAACTTTTTCCCTTTTCTGAATAGATTATGAGTAATTTAATCTTTCTGATAGAAATCAGTATTTATCCTATTCTGAGACAGTTTTACCTACTTATTTTTTGCATTTTGGCACTAATAAATAGCAAGGGTCCTTTACTCAAATTCCATATGGGAAGTTCCTAACTTCTGGTATCAATTTTCCCTAAGGAGCACTAGATACACAACTATCATTTCTAAGATTCCTATATCATACGTACCACAGAGGCTTGCAGAATGTTTCATTTAGTAGGAAAAAGAACTTAAGCTTTTTGTGGTTTTTAACCATGTATGAACCGAAAATGACAGATCTCAAATATTTGAAAAAAACTAATTTCTAGTTACTTTCCAGCTCTTTGCAACAAACTTCTGAAGAATAAAAAAAAAAAAAAAAAAAACCAAAAAAAAAAAAAACACCACCAAAAAAAAAAAAAAAAAAAAAAAAAAAAAAACCCCCCCAAAAAAAAAAAAAAAAAAAAAAAAAAAACAAAAAAAAAAAAAACAACACACCCCCCCAAAAAAAAAAAAAAAAAACCACCAAAAACACAACCAAACCCAGCGAAAAATAACAAAACCAACTTGGCTATGTCTTAAAACCTCAGCTAGGTGGTGAACACCTTGGGGAGGGGGGAACAAAACAAAAAACTTAAGCCTTTTTTATTATAATATAGTGATTAGCTATTTCTGCTCAGGTAGTGTAACTGAAAAAGAAAGAACAGGAAAAGACACAATTTCTTCCCCCGTACCCAACTGTTAAAACAGTGCTAAGAGGAAAATCTGCTACTGGCAGTTTCAGTAATAGTTAAATCGCGCAAGCTGTTAAAACTTAAAATGCACTTAGTTTTAGAGTCGAAGATCTCCCTGCTAAATTTTAAAGACAATATTTGCTACGAGTTCTTCATTTGTAATTTTAATCACAAAGAATATGTCTAATTCGAAAGTATCCATTACTTCATGACAAAGGAAAAAAAAAAAAAAAAACCCTGAAGTTAAGCTTGTCTCTCAATGGTGATTTTTACATGCAGTATATTGTTTTGAAGTATACTGGTTTGGTCTTTTGTTTGGTTTTTTTGTTGTTCTGTGGTTTTGGCTTGGGGGGGGGTGATTAAAAAAAAAAAAAAAACCCTGAAGTTAAGCTTGTCTCTCAATGGTGATTTTTACATGCAGTATATTGTTTTGAAGTATACTGGTTTGGTCTTTTGTTTGGTTTTTTTGTTGTTCTGGGGTTTTGGCTTGGGGGGGGGGTGATTGTTGAAACAACTGGTGCTGTTTCTCCATTGTCCCCCTATCACTATTGTTTTCATGAAAACCACCTTAAGTAGATATTATGAAACTGTCTTACAGCATTAACACCTATAACACCTACAAAAAAAAAAAAAAAAAAAAAAAAAAAAAAAGAAAAAAAAAAGAAGGATTTTTAAGTCATGCTACTTTCGGGAGGGGGGGGTGAGGGGGGAGTGACGAAAAAATATCGAACACCTGAACATGTTCATTTCAATTTTTTTTTATTAAGCTGTCCAGGATTTACACTTTAAATTACCCAGTCCTTTAAATAGAGTCCTATCGAGGGCAATGTTCAAAGTACCTTTTTAAAAGGTATGTTTATATTCTACTTATTTAGCAGGGTATCCTTATAACAGAAAAACAACATGCTAGAGCTCATTTAATGAGTGTTATTCCTCTCACTACCATGCTTCTCTCTTGGTTTTAAGCTCTAATAATTTCATTCTTATGTAACACGTCATACTGATGTTATATCCATTTGAAATTATTCTTGTCATTTCACTTGTAAAACACCGTATCCAACCAAGTGCATGTTCTTTGTTGTTTCCCCCCACCTGAAAATTTTAATACATGAAGGGCAGATAACACATGTAACTCCCTAAACTCCAAATAATTGTTCATATAAAATAGGAAAAATACACACATAAAACCAGATTTCCCCATTTTCACTATTTCTAATCTGCTCCTACCATGCAGGTATGCAGTAGCCTCCTTAGTCACAAAGTTTATTTTAAACACTGCTAACAAGTCAAAAATGTTTATGACCAACACAGACGTTTAGCAACCAATTGCCATTGAGAGCGCTACAGATTACTAAAGCTATCAGAGAAGTGCTTTTAAAACTGTGTCTCAGAGCAAGGACCAGACCTTGTCTTATCTGACAGAGCACTACACACTACTTTGCATTTCAGTAGGGAGAACTCAAGGCATCTACAATTTAGACAGGAGGAAAGTGTGAAGACGGAGGGGGAAAAAAAAAAAAAGGCAAAATATCTAGCTTACAGATGGAGATTTGAGCAACAGAGCCACATTTATTGCATACTGATGACTGTACATAAAGATTTTGTAAAATGTTACTAACCAAAACTTTAAGTTAACCTACTGAGGTAAAACAGAAAATCTTGGGTAATTTAATTCATTTGCTCCATATGACCATTCCACAATTTAAAAAATACAGACATTTTGTGCAAAACATACAAACCCTGAATATTTAATGTTAGCAATATAAGTTTTTATTGCTAAAGATTATAAAATGGCTAAAGTTGGTACACAAAAAAATGTATTTAAATTCAGATTATTTCAAATTACACTTAATGTTTCCTAGTTTTCCTACTCTTGAAAGAAACTGAAAACTTACTAGGGAACTTATTAACAACCTCTTGAGCAGAAACTGATTTGTCTGCAGCCCATTTTAACTTGGAAAAAAAAAATACATATAACTTTACAGTGCTTTTTAAAGTGTTTTGAAACTTACATCTCCAAGGTACAACATAAAAGCCATCCAAATGTTTTAAAGCTTTTATCATGCAAAAGGTATAGAAACAAAACACAGACACATTATGAAGGTCATCAGTCTCTTTTAATGGGGGAACTGTATATTTCAATCTTGTTTAGATTAGTACATAACCGACCAACCACCCAACACAGAAACAAGTGTAAAAGATATCTGATCTTGATTCAAGAAAAATGGGTCTCCAATTTCAACTGAGGGCAAAGAAGATGTAGTCCGTATTTTAATAATCCATATTTATTATAAAAATACAACTTTCAGCAAGTCCATATACATTTAACAAGCTTCTGCCCCACAAGTGTCTTACTAGAAACCCTAAAAATGTGAAGTGTAAACTTCAGTATTTCCTTTAGAGACATTACAAAATTAGAGAACCTAGTTGTGAAAGAGCTAATAAAATAGAGCCAAAAGCCTTAAGCTTTAATGAAAAAAGTCTAGTGAAACCTAGTACATTTGTCAGCTAGTCAACACAATTGCAAAAATATCTTTTATTATCAGCATGAACTGTTGACTATATTGACAGAAGAAAACACACAATTTCAAGTATGTATTCATCTTATATATTGACCTCCAGAATTAGTTCTTTAAATATCTTGTTTCCTGAGAGGCAAGACTCAATTTTAGAATGCTTACTGACACAACTAATGAACTTTTCTGTTAGTCAAACCAGCTGATATGTCTTCAATTTTACTGGTAGCATACCGATTGTATACTTAACTGGTGACATTTTAAGTATCTGGTCAGGGACTAAAAGGTTTCTGAAATACATGCTAAAGACAAAAAGAAAAAAAGATCTGAAGAAATTATTAATTTTCTAAGAAAAAGGACAACAGTGCATTCACTCCCACTCTGTATAGAAAAATCCTAACACTTCTTGGAACTCGTATGCATAATTTAAAATCCTGTGCTACAGAGCATCATTAGATATTTTAACTGATAAAACTTAAAATATTCTGCCATGCCATAAAATACATACTTGTACTTTTGAAAGAAGTTTGGAGCTTCAAAAAGTTTGGACCACTCTGCCTTACTCAGCAAAATTTCATCTGTGATTGCAAG
>NW_009914175.1:120896-143781 GCF_000696875.1 Nestor notabilis
AAAAAAAAAAATAAATACATAAAAAAATAAACTTTTTAAATGCAGTTTAGTATCCAGAGTAAAAACAGAATAACTTAGCAAAAGGTTACTACAAGTTACTTCTCTCCCTTAAAATTCAAAGGAATTTATCAATAAGCTTTATATCGCAGTCATACCTTAAGAGATCATTAGTTATTCAAATCATATTATTAAGAACCTCAATAAAATGTGATTAGAAATGTACATCAGTTGATCAGACTGAAAATTTCACATATATTTGCTCTGCAGTGTAACACTGCTCAATTTAATCTTCTGTGTATGCCAAAGTAAGTACTCAATCCAAAGAAGATAGAGATCTTTTTCCTTACAGTATTTGAATCATCTCTATTAGAAGGTGAAGAAACAGTAAGACAATAAGCTACTGCTCTTCCTGAGAGAGCTACTGGTATTTGCTCTCTGCACCAAGTCTACTTCCTGCTCTGATAATGTCTTCCCTTATTTACTGTAATTATCCAAGCATATTACTAAGAAAAATCTAGAGGACTCATCTCTAAGCAAGTATATGTCTTATATTAGACCCAGAAATGGCCATGATGGGATTACTACACTAATCTTCAATGAGGCATGACACAATCTAAAGCCACTAAAATAAACTAACAAGGCATTCTAATTAATTACTCTCAGTTTCTAAAGAGTGAAGGAAAGGTTTGCAGAAGTCTCTACTGAATTTGGAACTTTAAGCCACAGAAGTGTAAAAGGCCAAGTTTTACCTCCCTCAGAGAGTCTCACATCAAGAAGCTATTTAAGACCCTCCCACCTCTTCACTCACAAACCATACCCACAATGGAACTATTTTAAAGCCATTTGAAAACATTTATATAGAGAGCATAAGATGACTTACCTTGTTTAAATTCCTCAACCATGACCATCCGTGTGGAAACGGACACATTGTAGGTAGAGTTCTGCTGTGGGTATGCTGGTGTAATTATAGGCATAAGATGGTACCTATCACTGGGGTTTACCTATATATAACAACAGCCAATCAGTTTTCTTTAAGCATACACATGAGTTAACAAATTTGGATTTCTCCCTTTACTACAACAGAGTCTTAAATTCTAAGAGACTTTAGTTTGCAAACCAGGTTAAATTTCCCAACAGTTCAGAGAAAGTTTAGAAAACAAGGATAATCCTTTTGAAGGACATTATTCTGAACCACAGTGATGTGGAAGGGCTGTAACCTGTCAGCACATCAAGATCAAGTTGCAGGCATTTCTAAGTCCAGAAACACCAACTGAACAGAACAACTTCTCACTTTAACAGAAATTAGCTTGGGAGCACATCAAAACAAGAATACCTTATCACCACATGAGCACCTTCAGAAGAACAACTGTCTTCAGACCTTGCGAAAATGTTTTAGACTTTATTTCTGTAATGCTACTGAAACAAAGAGCTAACTTAAGACAAGAAGCTCTAGGCAACCTGACAGAAGTATCACTTGCATTAACGTATCTTTTATTAAACAGCACACAGAAACAAAAAAAAAGAAGGGACAAAATACACACATGCAAAATACATTTTAAACAGCATTAGGGTAGTATTCTTGTAGATATTAAACTAAAGATAAAATGCTGACATTAACTTACCCCACTTTGCTTATTAGCTACTACAACACACAGACAGTTCCCATCACACTGACCTCAAACCCCTACTGCAAGAACAACAGCAAGACTAGAGAATACTTCAGCTGTCCCACATTATTTAAACGTGGACTTTAGTCAACCAGAAAAACAGATATGAAGTACAACAGGGCATACAACTCAACCTTTGGTGCTTACTTTATTCACCAAAAAAAGATTAATTGAACACCAACTGTTCTAAAATTCACAAAGCGGCATCAAACACATTCACACTAAGCCCTACTGAAACCTCAGAATGTGAGCTGTGCTGCAAACTGTTTCACTGAATGCCTGAAGGATCTTAATGTCCAATGCCCTTAATGTAAGTGCTACAAATATGGAGATCAAATATTATAAATAACATACAAAGCAACTTGAAGTCTTCAAGTTATGATCTTCTTTGGTCCAAGATGAAAAGACATATTACTACAACTGTATGGAACTGAAAGTATCTAGCTGTGACTGCAATGAAGTGAATTCAATGGACTTGCAAAAGTAACAGGTTTTAAGTTAGAAGCAAACCATTTTAAGATAAGCAGTTTTTAGAAAATGCTTTAAGGCATATATCTAACCAGGCTGAGTATTTATTAAGATCACATTGCAAAAGTTGGGAGTAAAAAGTACATTGTTCAGCAAGTGTGCTTCGAGTGGTCAGTTTAGAAAATTAAGCTTTGTTCCACATTCAGGAGAACTAGAGGTTAATTATAAAGAAGACATAATACCAAAATATTACGTTTAATAAACCCAAAATGAAGTTCACCTAGGACTCTTTAAGCAACTGAATTTATTGTACAGTGTGACTTATAGGGGAAAAAATAATACACTAACCCTTGGGTCCCATACAGGCAAATTAAGATTGCATTCTTCTGGCTGTTTCAATAGCACTGGATTTGGCCATTCCCTGTTCAAAAAGATTGTAGCACTGAATAAGACTATTGGATACAACCATGTACGTTCAACAAACAATACTTTTGAATGCGATCCTTCTTAACTCTGCTCTCAAGGTAAAGCATCATTTCTTTAAGACTAAGCTGGTCTAACTGGGGTTCTTTACCTAAGCTGTATCACTGAACTACAATACAGCTTTAATTAGCTTCTCCAGGCCATTAAAACAATTAATTTTTTGTAGTCTTGGGAGTTTCATAACCACCGGTTTAGGTAACTAAAACTCCTCTAATTTCCTCTTGAAATACACCTAGCAAAGAGAAATTCCACTACGAAAACTGACATTGGGTCCATCTTCAAGCTAGCTGTTTCATGGACAAACTACAAAAGAAACAGCCAACATGGTTACAGCATTACAGCATCATTACAAAGCATATGTATTTAAAAAAAAAAAAAAAAATCAAGTAAAAATCCATGCTGAATGAAACACTAAAAAGAGAGAGGCAACACTTCTGTTCTTCAAGTCATCTCTACTCCCATAAGTTATCTTCTTATAAAGAGGAGAAGTCAGTTAATCTCTTGGTATTTGTACATTAACGCTCCTATGCTATGCACATATAAAATGGGATAACAACATAAGGAACACAGTGAACAGAGCTTGCAACCAGTTTTCCTCTACTAGCTTTGTGTGGCAATATCTTACTAAACACCAGGTACCCCAAAAAGGCCTATGGATTCAAGACAGTGAAACTGTGGAAATTACCTTCATGTAAAGAAGGAAACACTATAGTTAAAGCAAAAACTTGGTACAATGATCCTTAAAATGTGTCAATGTCTCATGAAGACTAGAGGTAGAGACATGTTCTTTCAAAAAAAAAAAAAAAAAAAAAAACAACCAAAAAAAAAAAAAAAAACAAACCCCAAAACAGTATTCATTTGTAATCTGCAAAGTGCACTTTTGTCCTATTCATTCTAAATTTACTTGGAATGTTACCATTGTTCCCATCAGAGTTATTCTAACCATTTTTCTGAGGTAACTAGTTCAGGAATATGAAACCATATGTAACTGCAAAAACACCTAACTCTCTGCATTGACCAGATTAAAAAAACCCCACACTTTTATAACTGGTTCTCCACACCTGCATTTAAGCTATGTGCCTAAACCAGATACTGACACATCTCCTCTTTCCATTATCCCAGAATCCAAATATTAAAAGACTTTAAAATTTTGGGGTTTCTGCTCTTATTCTGCACTATGTAAGTATTTTATCTAAAGCAATGTTGAATTACAACAAATACCCAAGAAAATTTTCATCAAAAACTGGGTGGAGACTTTAAGAACACAGTATGTTGGATGACTTATTGAAAAAGCTAACATTTTCTGTCAGCAAGAACAATGCTTACAACTACATCTTAATTTGATAACACCTGAAAATGATACCATAAAAACAGGACTAAAATTTAGTGTCTACAAACAATTTTATTTTAGTGTAATCTAAATATTAAAAAAAACCAAAAAACCAAAAAACAAAAACCAAAAACCAAAAATCCACCAAAACAAAACCAAAAACATACCATTTAGAAAATACCAAGAAAAATTTATGTACAAGAGTTGATGCTATTGCATTTGGATAAAGCTGGCAAGTTCTTGCTACTAGCATAGCCCAGGAAACACCACCGAGGAAACCTAGTATATTGGAATAGATGTTGTGGCCTGTAGGTTGAGAAGGAAAGAGACAAAAGAAGAAAGGTATCAGTAACTGCAAGAGTTGAAAGAAACTTGACAATTTCTTGAATAAAGCTGCTTACGTTTTGCCCACAGTTTGATAGCTCTCAGTGTTAACCTGAAGTTGTCAATGTTTGGTACTAGATGCAGAATTTCATCGGTTACCCGGCAACCTACCAAAAGAAAAAATCCATTACACTTGCTGCCTCCAAAGTTTTTTGCTTGCTTACCCTCCCTCACCTTCAAAGCTGTCAAACCTTAGATCAGCATGCTAGAAACTAATTTTGTATTTTGATCACTTTTGTTTTGAATTAGAAAGCTCAGCTTTTTTTTTTCCCCTTACTGTTTCATAGCAGCACTCAAGACAATTCATGCACGCATAGTTATGGTTGTGAACTGCTACTTGATTTTTCTGTTATTAATGAACTGCACAAGCTGTTTAACAAGTTTCAAGTTCTGCTGTTACAGGATTATATGCAATGTATCATAGAACACACAGAAAAATTAAAAAAAAAAAAAAAAAGGAAAAAGTCCTCATGGATCTATAGAAAACCTGAACTCACAGGTCAAAGCTTTGTTTGAATTTATGAGAACAGGCTAAAAAGAATAGTTTTTAAACATATAAGTATCTTTACTTTGATGGGATTTTTTTCAGGCATAAGAGTAACATTACAGATGACAATATTAACAGCTTGATTTTTATTTGTTTTTTTAAATCAAGAATAAGTAGTTGTTCATTGTTACTAAATAGCTGCACAGAACTGGTGGCAAGAAAATAGTGTTATCTAAGACTAGGAGTTCCTTTCAAAGGAAGAAAGCAGCATGAATTCTAGAGACAGCACAAATGTGAATCTCACAGAACAGTCCAAATTGCTGTGGTAATCTCAAATCACCAAGTTTTCAGCTCGTAACAGAAATCAGTGCTATCTAACATGCTCCTCTTCCCCAGCAAATTGCATCCAGGCTGAAGGCCCTGCCACCTCAGACAGGACATTGTAAATAAACATTTTTTTAAGCTGCAGTATCATAGAAAAGTTAAGCATTACACAAGCTGGTAAGCTACGAAAGACCTGCCCTCAAACTCACGGTATTTTGTTATATAGAATTTATCACTGAAGCAATTTTGTGTTGTTTATACATATTAACACACATAAAAAAATAATCAAAACCAAACAAAACTTAAAAAAAAAAAAAACAAACCCAAACCACAAAAAAAAACCCTAACACACTACAACTAAACCAACCCCAACAAAAATACAACAACAAAAAAAACCACCCCCAACAACCAACCCTTACATATCTTTATTTATAGAAATACCAATCCAAACCAGAGTCTTGCAAGTCTACACAGTACCACTTACTACCCAAATTAAAGAAAAAAAAAATGTTATGAAGATCTGGCCAACAAGAAACCACCATTTTCTCCGAAGATATATAAAACTGGTGATGACTTCATTTCCAGCTATGGCGTTGGCATATTTTCAGACAAATCCACAACTGAACTACTGTATCAAACAACCTAGGATTTCATGAGAAATTTATATGCAAAACTGTATATACATACCATTAAGACTTCGTATGCATCTAATGTCTAAATTTTTAAGTAGGCTATCGTCTCGTAGGTCTAAATCCTCTGGAATAGTTTGCAGTGCTAATCTTGCAAACAAAATATCAATCTTGGGAGGAAAACAAACAAACAAACAAACATACATTAGAAAACTGTTCTTCTGCAGAATTCTTTAACCCATTTTTACCATGTAGAAGTTTCTACTGAAGTCAGAAGTACTACTTTCCAATGTAAAACAAGTTCGAAAATACCTTCAGATTAAAGTTGTATTATCCCTAGAAGGTCTAGCACCTCTGAAGATTCAAAGTTCCTTGACAGTAAATGCATTTTTCAAATAAAGAAATTAATAGTCTGACCTATGTCTTTTTGCGTGTAAATAATTTTTCTACAGGAAGAATAAAAAAAAAAAAAAAAGCAAGAATGTTTTTGCTTATTTTAAGCAAGAACATAAAGTGTTTATTTAAAAACTCGTATTGGCAGAAACTTCTGAAGTTTAACTGACAGGATCACCGCAAAACTAAACTTCTTTCCCTCAGTTCTAAGGTTTTCTTTACAGACAGAAGAGCTTCAGACACCTTTTGCTTGCATTAGGAAAAGGAAAATTAAATTAAAATGTCTGATGTTGACATTCTGGGCATAAACACAACCATCAGAAATTGTGACCTAACACCACTTGTATATATAAAAAAGAGTGCTTGTAAGTTAACATTCAAGGCTAGAGAACTCTCATTTGCTGTCAGCAACATGTGATAAGTCTATGCAATAAACCTAATGAGAGCACATCATAAATTACTATTTCGAAGCAAGATACTACTACTCTTACAGTAGGCAACCCTTTTCATTAGCATATTCACGCTTGTATTTTCAATTTCATTTTTAAACAAGGAGAGACAACACTGGTTTGGCTTGAATGTGACTGCAAAAAAAATAAAAACCAAAACAAGCAAGCAAAAAATACTAGTGAGAGGATACCTGTGGCAAGTTTCAATATTTAGAATTAATACCTAAGCTACATAAACAGAAAACAGATTCTCCAGAAAAATGTTCCCAATACCCAATTGTATATGAAAAGTAATAAAATAGCTGACACAGATGTAAAGTCACTGGCTAACTTATTGCACAGTATCACATTTCTCTGCACATCTCTCTTTTGGAGAAAATGCATCTCTCTGCTTCAGCATCAGCTGACACATCAGTGAAAGTTCAAATAAGTAAAGCTGGATAGATAAGGGCAGAGGAGGTGGTTCACCTTCCAGAGACTCAAAAATTGCAATACCCTAACTAATGACCATTATAATTGCAAGGCAGAGATTTAACTCAAGTTGACAGAGAAGGAACTGCCCAGTCTTGTGTACAGTATGACAGCTCTTCAAGTCATGTGTCAGATGATTAGCATGGGAATTCTCTCCCCACTGTAAAGTACCCTTCTTATACCCCCCCCGCCAGTTGCTGTTTGACGTAACCCACCTACAAGTCTGATGAACTATGTATATGAACAATTTATATGTTTTTGTCTTGTCACCAAGATAACAGGTTAACTATAAACCAAGCTGAGAAAGATGAAGAGATTATCTTTTGAAAGCAGTGTTCTTGTTTTCTCAGCAACTTCACCCAAAATAGTAAAAATCAAGTTAAACAAGTTGATCACCCCAAGACAACTGATCCATCAGACTACAGGCATCAAAACAACTGTTTTGGTCATGTGTTTACAGACATCTGAAGAGATCAGGGGATACCCAGTTTACCTTTAGCAGTACATTTGTGAAACAAATCAAAGATCACACCTGCTATACTATAGACACTGAAACAAATCTGAATTTAAGGTTATGACAGTTAATTATTAGCAGCCAAAAAATTACTGAAGCCACATTATTACTATAATTTCTATTAAACGTGAAGTCTTAATAATGCCAATACTAGTATTCTACAGGTCAGTAAACTAATCATTACTAGCAAGTAGCGGTGCCTACAAGAACAGGGAGATATTCTATACAAAGCTTTTAAGTACATCAAGAAAGACTTTGTTTACTCCTAAAAGCCCCACTTTAAGTTACACAATTGAGGACTGTTGCCATGAAATTACAAGAGTCACTTTAACAGCACTCATATTAATGAATACTACATGAGTTAAAGATATCTTGAAAACTTCATTTTAACCATGCTCTACCAAAACAAAATAAAAGATCTTTACCTCTATTCCATCAAAACAAAGTTTAATAACCGGGACAAAAGCTTCTTCAACAGCCTGGAGGGAAAAAAGTCATATTTTATTTTCAGTACAGATTATACTTACAAGCAATAGTTACCAGGTCTAAACAACCACACTGACATGTTAATTATACAGATGATTTTCTCTGTTCAGATTGATTTTTGTCAGTAATGTCTTTCTCCACCATTGAGTACTTACGCAGTAAGCCCTGATCTACTACATTCTACAGCTATCTAGATGTTAATTTTAATCCAAACTCATACCAACTAGCTCCGACAATGTTACCTGAAGGTCCAGCTCTCTTCTTGCTACATGTAGGACATGATCAAATGTTTTACTCCTCACATAATCCCTAAGTACTCTAAGGCCAACCTAGGGGGAATTCTTACTCCAAGAGGACTCTCCTTTCTATAGTTTCTCCAGTCAGTATCTTATGAGAAATGACAAGGAAACAACTGGTTAACTACATAGTCTAACATCACCTAAACTAGTTGCAAGTCACCAGTCTCCAGAGCTTGAGCATCTTTTATAAATGTGGTCATTAATAAGGTACTTTGACAAACTATCCATGATGAAACGATGGAACTTGATGTCTACTCTGTCACAACCTTCTGGAACTCAGCATCCAAACCAAATGCAGATCTGCAGAGCACCACTTCCAAAAAAGCAAAGAACACTTCATACCTCCTAATAAGAAATTTAGGAACTGCAGGGACCTAACACAGTTCTGCGTTAACAAGAGGAGACACTACCCTATGCACATAACCTTAGTTAAGGTTACCTTAAAGTTATTGGATGTCAGGATGGATCCTAAGCAAAATATAACATTCACAAGTTTCTCAGAGTCATTTACTAGAGCAACCATTAAGAGTCCAGCTTATGTAAAGATGTACAAACTTTCTTCAGTCTAGCTTGAATGATAATATTCCTATAATAGAAACAAAATACTGTACACCACGTGTCTTGCATTCCTACAAGGGAAATGATCATCTTACTATCCTGAAAGTTTTACAAAGCATCTAATAATGAGACATAGTAAACGTGTAACTTCCATTTTTAAATGCACAGTTGACAGACAATATAGAATGTTTAGTTAATAGGAACCACTGTCATTGTCCATACAAGCATGAATTTATAAAAATGTCAGCATAACTGTATACTTTAAAACCTTCATTAAGACACTTTCGGTCCTGATCCTTTTCAAGCTATCACATCTGCATCTGCCTGCAGCTAGAGAGCAAGCAGAAATTTTGCAATACTAGCACACATCCTAGGAGACCATTCTGCCATGCAGATTTTTTTTAAATTATCTCTCTATTAAGTGGAAACAGAGAAAAACCAGAATAATCTGTTTATTTCAATTATGGTGATAGGCTTTGCTGCAGGTTAACTAAAAATCCACTGCAAGCCTTTAACCATAAAGTTATATTTCCTTATTTAAAGCATCATTTTTCACTAACTTTTCAGCAGCATCATCAGTTCAGCTAGCTGTATCAGACAGTTCACATACCCTCAGATCTTTCACTTCTTCTTGTTGTTTCAGTTTTTCATAAAACGATGTGAAAAAGTCACTTCTTTCAACATGTCTTGGTGCAACACAGAGGGCATCAATATCAGCACCTGAAATTGTTTATTAGCAGAAATAAGTTGTTCACACTTCATATGTGTGTAATGCCAGCACTAGCCAGACCTTTTTCTTTTGAAAAACAGGAAAAATTAATTTCTCTTCCTGTAGAAGAGCTTTTCTTCAGGAATACTAGGTCAAATCAAATAAAAAGTTCATGGCTATGGAGCACACTGAATACACACATACATTCTTTTTGCAAATGTGGAACATTTGTAGTAATTTTTAAAGAGCAAACCATGAGACTTCAAGTATATTACTTTCTCTTTTTAAATATATTCCAACTTTTTTATCTCTTTCCCAACCCATCACAAAAGCATAACATAGAAACATACTTTTATTTATAATAAAGAGTAAAAATGGCTGACAAAAATTTAAAAAAATCTAACACCACTTCAAAACACAGAAAGTATGTGTTACTTAAGGGTGGCATTTACAGCTATGTCATTAGCTCAAAAATGTGAGGTTCTTATAATAAAAGTAAATGTTACCTTTTGTATGAACCCCTAATCTATAGGATCCAAACGTAAAAATTTTTCCTCCAACATTTTCTATTACAGATTGTGGAAGATTCTAAATGGAGCAAATAAAATTGGTTATTTCACATTAACAAGTTTTAACAACAAACAGCAATTTATTTTAAACCAAAAGGAAAAATATTCCACAAATTTATGTTGTTGAAATAATAATCTTAGTATTTACAGAAAGGACGGAAGTTATGTTCACCACTTGGGAACTATTTGTAACATTTCAACTACATTACACATTACTGCCTCAAACTTAGTAACTATTCCAGCAGTCCTACACTTCAGGTGCAACAGCTTTAAACTATTAAGGACATTGAACACATTTTGCTTAACACTCAGGCATTTTGAGACTAACTTAGAAATTTATGATTAATTGCAATTCCGAGGAAAAAAAAAAAAATAGTATTTTCATCATCAGTGTTTACTAAATTACTTGCAGACATACCCATACTACAATCCCTATATAAAAGTTTGGGGTTGGGAGAGGTATTTATGTTAAAATTGTTCAGGTACATCTACTAAAGTTCCTAAATTTGTACCTTCAAAAAAAACTCTTGAACCCACAATACTGTGGGCAAAGACAGTTACACTTTTGTAACAGGATGCAATGTTACAATCTGAAGCCCTACATTAATGGTTACACAGCAAAAGATAATAAAAAAAATTTTGCAACGCATATTGAATCAACTTAAGTAGTTTCTTATCTTGCACCAGTGAAGATACTCTCATTATTTTGTTTTCAATGATTGTCCCCACCCATTATCTTGTTCATATATAAATTTCCATTTCATAAGTGTACAGAAGAAATACAATCCTAAATATAGTTAACACATAACAGCTTAAAAAAAAATAAAAAAAAAAAAAAAAAAAAAATAGTGGTTTACTCCCAAAAGCGCCACCTCCATCTTTACAATTTTTGCAAGTCTATAGTCGGTCAAAAAAACTCAAAAAACACATGGGTAGGGGTGTGGAGGACTACAACCTGGCAAAATCACTACTATCACTGTTAGAGTCTACAAAAGTAACAGAACTAACAGTAAAGAAAAAGACTGTAGATCATAAAGCTGCAAGTCCATTTTATGATACAGCACTGCTTCACAAAGCCAAACAATCTAAGCATGTAATTAAGGTAATTTATACATATGTATTCAGACAAAAAGTTAAGTTGTATTTCTACC
Source organism: Nestor notabilis (assembly GCF_000696875.1). Classification (NCBI taxonomy): domain Eukaryota; kingdom Metazoa; phylum Chordata; class Aves; order Psittaciformes; family Psittacidae; genus Nestor; species Nestor notabilis. The sequence continues at coordinate 132,268 of NW_009914175.1, forward strand.
CAGGGACATGAGGGAACAACTGAAAATTATTATTACAACTACCATGACTTTTCCCAGTGTTTATCGCTTTCTTTATTTGACAACATTCTACTTTGAAGGGGAACACTGCCTGGAATCAAAAGCAGCTACACAAAGGTCGTATTTATTTTTCCAGTATTGTCAAAGTAGATGCCCAAATCTAAGATTCATTTCATTTAGAGTGGGAACATATTTTGGAATCATCTTCCTACAGCAGTCTTAGTATGAGCAGTTCCTTGTAAACACATCCATACCTTGCTTTCACTGATTTCCCGTATCCATTCCTTTACCAGGTTATTTAATTTTCCCAAAATTAGAATCCTGTTGATGAAACAGCAGAATCACAGGTCATGAACTTAGACAAAACTAAGTCTCAAAAAAACTATTTTTTGAGACTTTGATCATCATTACATACACAGTAATTCAACTACAGGAACACCACAGATCTGAATACAGATCTTGTTTTATACACACCCACACTGAAATACAGTCAGTCTTACAATATTCCCACTATCTTTTCCCCTTTAAAGATCTTCAAGTGATTTAAACTCAGAAAAAAATGCAAGCATACAAGGCCTACACACATTCTACATATATGTGTTTTGCTCACTTTCATAAAACCTTCATTCATAAAACACATGCACTTAAAAGAACAGTAAACAGCAGTTCTGAGAGCAAAAAAACTCTAGAAAGCTTAATAAGGAATAAAAGTAGAAAAGTCACTACAAAAAAAAACTGTTAAGAAGGGAGGAAAAATAAAATAAAAAAGTAAGTCAGCCTCCAGAATTTAAAGATCATTTTAATTTATTTGTCTATTCTAAGGTATTCCTTTTAAAATAAGAAAAATTAAGCTTAATATTTTACTAGGCTTTTAAGAAAGCATTTGAAAGTACATAAACATGTTTGAGGTTCATTAGTCAACTACATGAACTTCAAGATAGCAGAAAACCACTGCTAAAATAAGCGTTTACTCACCTGCGCTGCAATTCTTCTTCCTCTTCAAATACACCATACGGTTTTAAGGTTTCAATTAATTTCTGGGTAAGCATGCAGTCAATCTCCTTGGGGGCAGCTAAACTGATAGGTGAGGTAATGCCATAATGCTTCTGTAGTTGCTGTGTTTGTGATCCCTGGGTTGTAACGGGACTAATAAAGGCAATTAGATAAAGTTACTGACAGAAACCAAGCAATACAAAAACATTTTAAAATTTTCTCAGAGAAATAGACAAGAGACACATACAAGGGAAATAAAAAGTTAAGCCTACTGTTAGTTTTTACATCACAGACCAGTTTGTATTAAATCTGTGGTATTATGGACAATAGATTTACCTTTCTCCAGTTCCAAATGCTGATTGCAAGGGTACAAGTTGCTATGAAGCATGATCTTTTACATCAGCTGCCTTCATGCACTCAGAACACTCACATGTATAAGGAGGTTCCAAGATATTTTGAGTTCATTAGCAACATACAGTTAGCTTTCAGCTGACTTCTCTGCTGGCCAGCATAACCGTGTGGGTAGATGAATAATGTCAGCTCAATTTATGCTGGCAATATTACATACAACATTGGCCTGGCTTCATGAGGTAGGTGTGGGGAGCTTATTAGGTTTGTGACAGACTTTGCCTAGCTCTAGTACCAAGGATGTAAGCAGTACTCTCTCCACATAACTCATGTCTCCTTAACATAACGCTTCATGTAAGTATTTCACTAAATAAGAAAGTTAGCCTCGTGTAAACCTAACCCACCACAATGGGTTAAATCTGCAAGGACCTAGTTCACTAGTATACAGGGAAATTAAAAGCCCTCATAGCATCCTTGCCTTGCAGTTTTCAAGCAACCCAGACAGACACAGAACCAAACCTCAAGCACAAGGACCATACTCAAGTCAATCCCCTCATTTCAATATCACAAGAAAGGAGAGACCACCATGCAAAAGAACTTCAGCAGAAACACAAAATGAAAGTTACCATCATGTTGTGAGAGAACTAGGTGAGCTTTCTGGATGAAAAACAGCCACGCAGTTTTTCATAATGGGCATATATTTGCAACATTCACATTTTAAAACAGCCTTATTTTAAGAACAGGTTAAGCTCTAAGGATAGCAATTCTAAGGGTTGCAAAACTAAACTTGGCCCTGTGTAAAAATACAAATGCTTGGATTCAGTGATTATTGCATGCTACACCCATGTAGTTAAAACTCTCTTTAATTGATAGTAGCAAGAACAGGTAGCCATAAAAAGGGGGGGGAAAAAAAAAAAAAATCACACAGAAAACTTAAACATTCAATATTGTAGAATAAATTATATACTTTAACAGTTAGGATAGCCATACTTTAAGAACTCTTAGTTTTCCTTATTATATACTTCACAAGTTCAAAAAAAAAAAAAAAAAAAAAAAGTACACTACTTAAACCTGTATTTTAAAAGTTCTAAAGGTTACTTGCAGATTAAATGTTTTACATTGATATATAGATAACTTCACCTCTAAATTATAAATATTCCTCCTTTGATTTTGCAAATGACAAATCACTGTAGTTAAACATACTAAAAAGCTTCTTTTCTGAAACCAACTTGTTACTTAATCAAACTTCCAGAGACCAAACAAAAACATTTTGATCTCTCATCAAAACACAGGTATTACATCAACAGCCATTTAAAAGTCTTACCAACAATTAAAGCAAGTATTACCTGAAAGTTAAGGTAATGCTTGTGTAGAACTGTCACATCTGCATTATTTAAGTTATATTCTTACTACATAAGATTACTCCCCTTCAAAGCTATAGCATTTTGTTTAATTCCAAATATATAACTAGTATTTTTCATTCAGATTGTGCACTAACATTTTTTCCTGATCAATTATTCATTCTACCAGAGCGAAAGTTTTATGAATTTGATCTCTCCCAACTTTCATAAAGCCTAAAGAAAGGAGAATTCCCCGCATTAAAAATTCAAGCTAACAGTTTATGTGAAAGTCCCATTCTTTGCAAGCTTAATATTCCCCTGTACATTCCTGTATTATCAGCCCTTTATATCTATACATGTTATATGCTATTTCTATCTTATGAAACAAGAAAAATTTTTCAGGCTAACTAGATACTGCATGTGGAAAAACTACAGTACAATTTCACTTTTACTCCCATAATCTGTTGTCATCATCTCCTCATGATTTCACTCCTTATTTCCATGAGGACTAAGTATTAAAAAATAATAACATTTTAGCTTAAAATCAGCAGGAAAAGGAATCAACAAAGCTTAATATAATTTTCCACGAGTTAAACCCATTTTAAAATTATTCTAAGCACTATAATTTGTTTGAAATCAAGAATTTAGTCCCAATGAAGTTTCTCATAAAGCAAGTTCTGCACATTTGTCCCGTTGCTTGTTAGCAAAAAAATGAAAAAGGACTAAAAAACCTATACATTTTTAAAAAAAAAAAAAAAAAAAAAAGAAAAAAAATCAACCCACAAGTGAACATGTCTGGGAACATTATTTGGTACAGCTTCCTCTGCTAAAGGGTTTTAATCACCTAGTAAAGAATTTGTTAGCAGCTGAACAAATCATATAGACCTTAGGACTTGCGTGAATGAAAACATTTTAAAAACTGTTCAGATGAATTATATGGAACAGTAGAATCATAGAACAGTTAGGGTTGGAAAGGACCTTAAGATCATCTAGTTCCAACCCCCCTGCCACAGGCAGGGACACCTCACACTAAACCATGTCGCCCAAGGCTCTGTCCAACCTGGCCTTGAACACTGCCAGGGTTGGAGAATTCACAACTTCCTTGGGCAACCCATTCCAGTGCCTCACCACCCTCACAGTAAAGATCTTCTTAAAAGTAATTCAAACTAAGGCCAAAGGAAGCCACTAAAAACTTTATTTGTTTTTCAAAGAAAAAAAGTAATGGAATGTCAACACAGATACTAGCTTCAGCCACTTAGTTGCTACTAAATAAAAAGTCAGAAAACAAAAGGTCTCATACATAAACATCCTTTGTGTATTATGAATATTTTTACTTACAGCACAAAGCAAGTAGTTAAATTTGAACTACAATTTCTCCCCTTTTTATGAACTGTTAACTTGGAAAAAAATAGATGTGCTCTTTAAGATCCTTCAATTTATTTTTACAGATTTTCAAAGCGGTAATATAAAGCAATCAATAGTTCAGTTTTGTGTAAAAATTTCCTGATGGTCTGACTGTGATTTTCACCCATCTGTAACTAGAAACTGTATCCAACTCAACAGCTATTAGACATCATTGGAAGGGCCAGCAAAACACAGCCTGGTAGACACTGCTACTAGGTATCAAAAAAGAAAAGACTCAATGTAACTCAGACACAGATTCTGTGAAGCATACTCTTGAAGTCAGTAATGCTGACAGAGCCCCTCCGTCTTCCACCTGCTTGTAAGGGCCATGCTTCACCAATCTGAGAACTACTAATTTAAAAATAATCCTTTGCCTTGCCCCCAAAATTATAACATGTAAAACCCAACTAATCATCAGATCACTTCCCTAATCTGGTTTACAGCATAACCCTGGCAGTGCAATGAGCAGGTCTGTCTTTGCAGAACCCTACACTGACATGATTTAAACCAGCTTTATCTCCAGCTCCTACAGGGCCATCAGAGCATGATCACAGGGCACAACATAAGCTCTGAAACTGTTCACTAAAATATCAGCTTTAAAGAACCAATTAAATCAATCACCGGATAATAAATCTTTGGGAATTGTTTCACAAAAACAGTTAAAGTTTTTACACTTGCTGCACTTGTGTATAAGAATGAAATAAAAACATTGCAAACAGCACAGGACCTTCCTACACAAATGTTTCACCTGTGTTTGAAGGTTAATAACAACACTTTCAATGGGATGGTACCTAATAATTCTCTAACGTAGCTGCTCCTAATAGATTTACCATGCCAGAAGATACAACGAAGATTACAATGAAGATTCAATGAATCAATGAAGCCAGTGAAGTGATCATCCCCCTGTACTCACTGTCTGTGGAAGTGTTCAAAAACTGTGTAGATGAGATCCCTAGTGAAGTGGCTTAGTGGTGGTCTTGGCAGTCCTTGAGTTATGGTTGGACTTGATCTTAAAGGTCTTTTCCAACCTAGTTGATTCTATGATTTTAACACATATTAGTATTGAAGTATTATTAATATTAAATTGAAGCTTGGTTGTTTACACCTGCTGAAGTTAAGGCTATTCTAAGGTTTGTGTAGACATTAAAAAGAGATCAGAAAACTGCTTTTGCAAAATGACAAAAAAAAAAAAAATAGTATTTGGCAAAAAAGATTTAGTTTGCATCCTTAAATTAGTTCAACAAACTAACTAGAGCTATGTAACTCATGTTCATTCAAGTGAAAGCAAGTCATGAAATTTACTATGAAACAAACAAGTAAAGGTAGATCCTCTCCCCACCTTTTAACTCCCACAAAACGAAAAGACTTTAAATAAAGCATTTGCTAGCTGCTTTTTAAATGAAGAGTAAGTTTATCACTGAGAAAGAATCTTTAAGTGCTCATTTTTCCAATTTTTATGTTGTATTCACATGTTACATTTTAGCCAGAAAATGCTAATGATCAACACTCATAGATTTATCTTTTACTTTTTCCTAAAGTCAAGATCATCACACATCTTTCCTCTTGGAAAGACACATGGACATTCTAGTTTTTACTTGTGACATGACATATCACTTTTGGAATCCCTTAAACTAACAAATTTATTCAAAGAGAAAGGACAGGTAAATATAAATGCTAACCTCCTACCTGAGAGGATTAGGGAAGTTAAGGCCTTAGGGGAAGGGGGTGGAAGCGGAAAGGGGGCAGAAGTCAATACCTTGCTGGTATGTCAAATCTGCTAGTCATTGAAGTTATGCATTGACAAAAATCAAAGAGTATTAAAAACAACAGAAAATCCCACCCAGCTACTCAACCTTGACAACAGCAGAGGCAGATTTGACAAACCTTGTCAATGTCTAACACAACTCTAAGCATGTTTAGAGACTGCTTTAAAAGAGACAAACCTTTTTAACATCACAAAGAAATTCAAGATACAATTTTGGGCTTTTTCTGTTTGTTCCCAGTCAACCACATACACACATGAAAATTTTGCTCCCTCTCTGCTGTGAATACGAGCTACCTGTTAATAGCACAAACATCAAACATAAGTCGCAGAAAATGACGCAGAGTTAAATTTAACATGCTATTGTTGTAGATCTGGTTTGACCTAAGCTTTTTAAGAGCATATGCTGACAGTTTAAACCATCTGCAAATTAGGCAACAGCTACAGTCATTTAATTCTACTGTTAGGATCCAATATTTCATATTCAAATATGAATTCATTTCATCTCAAATAAACGTACATGCATTCCCCCCCCAAAAAAAAAACGGAAACACACACAAAGTTCTAGTCTGCACTAAGCTGGCAGCAGTACAGCCAAATTACCTTTTTTTCTTCAGAACCTAAAGTTTTGGTAGGCAGTATATTCTTATATTGTTATTGATAACTACTGAATTAAAAAGAACAGACCCCGGTAATATAACCACTGCTAAAACCGCTTCACAGTGGAGCATGGAAGTGGAGGGAAAAGAAAACAAACAAAAAATAAACCCAAACAAAACACAAACACAACACCTAAAGCTTCTAAGAGGCTTTATAGTTTCCAAAGCTGTACATCTTTAAACGCCTTCAAATGGAAGCGGCTACCCATTATTCAAGGGTAGAGGGGAGAAAGACTGAGTTAAGGGTAACACTTTCCAATGCATGTTTTTAAAGTTTAAAAGATCTTTTTAAAGGTGCATTAAAGATGTGCACTGAACACACATCCACATAAACTGAAAAAGAGCAAATACAGGTATTTAAACTAAGAGTTAAATAAAACTTAAGTACTGTACTGTTGTTTTCTTTTACAATACTGAAACCTGTCTCTAGACTCAGAAGAAACAAGAATCCAGTCACAAACTTCTTCTTCAGGTATGCTTTGTGTTTTATCCTCCTTCTTCCCCCACTTAAAACCCCATCTTTCTAAGCACTTTTTCCTCTTCCCTCCCAGTATTCTACCTCAGTTCTACTGATAATATTTATATTGTATTATTTTAGTTAAGAGTTTATGCTTCTTACCACAAACAAAATACAGTTGAAATCAGCACTGCATCATCTAAACATCATACTCCTGAAATTTAGTATGCTTCACAAAAATAAAAATCAAGATAAACTGAAATCTTAAAAACAGATGTCATAATATTTAACAAATTTTAACAGTTTGAATCCCACATAACTTTTAAACTCATCTCTAATTCATCCTGAAATAAATCTTAACCACCCAAGATCTAACTCATCTAGATGTGTGCCAAGTGCAAGCAAAAATCCCTTCCAGCTTTCAGCCATCAAGATTTTGCTACAAGTCATACAAACCCTTTCATATGTCACTAACCTCAGCTGGGGATTAAGTTTGCCCAGGCAGACATGCACAATAAGGCCAGCACTGGTGAAGCAAGAAAAACCATGCAGTGCTGAATGTCTTAGAACAGTGTCAACAACCCACATAACCTTAACTTTAAACTTCAGTCAGGACCTTCAGCTCATTCAGTCTTGCCTCCAAGTACCAACACAAAGTACACAGCTTCAGGAATCTCAGCAACTACCCTCTCCTCCCTATTTGCCTCTACTCCTTACCTCAGTAAAATTCAGTCTTTCTTATTTACTGATGTAAGACACACCCAAGTGAGATTCCTGAATACTGGTCATCACACCATCTGGTCAGTTGAAGCTAAATTCACACAGCTCAAGCTCCACTGTGTGAGATTTCAGAGGAAGTGTTTTGAGGGGTTTTGGTTGGTTGTTGTTCTAAAGACTTCTCCAACAGGACTTCTTCAAGCCAGAAACCTTAATCTGAAATTGACAACACCATCACTCCACACAATTTCAGAAATCTAGGCCAGAAATCTTAATGAAGTCTGTGCAAATCTGTCACCGGGGAACTTACGTTTTAGATGGTTAAGACAATCCATCTGTCCTTCCTGAATGAAAGTTTTAGTCTCTAGCAGAAGAACTGCTAGATACTGTAATTACACCATGAAATAAGTTTTCAGCTGTCAGTATGAGATTTGAACATGAGTATTGCAGCAACATACCTATGGAAGGAGAGACTCACCTGGCAGAACAAATATTCATACACATTCATGCACAAACTTTGACTCAGGCCTGAATTCTCACAGACTGAGTTATCTGGCTCTTCCATTTGTGCAGAAGAACAGCGAAGGCAGAATGTCCAAACACACACTCATCCACATGATTCTTACTAAACAGCTTCAGAAGTTCCTCAAGTTTAAAGAAAAGGAGTTTCTACTGAACTCTACAGGGAGCACTTGAGCCAAAAAAGAGGTTTATTACTAATCTGGAGAAAAAAAGAAAAAATCTCCAGAGCTAGCAATTTAAGAAATTCAGTAAGGCTGAATCAAAAGATAGAGGAAGTATCAAATGAAGAGCTAGGAATCCCATAAAGCATTTCACTGCAAGAGATTAACTTGTCTCAGCAGTGAAATCTGCTCAGCCCAAAATAACTGGGTTTCCAAGTTCTGTGGGGTACCTCCATGTTAACAGGTACAAATGCAGCCTTTTTGGAGCAACATTAGAAGACTGGGATCTATTGCAAAACCACATATACTTGCTATCCAGTTCCTCTGTACCACATCTAACAAATGACTTCCCTATAGACTTTTTTATTTATTCTTGATTAATAAAGCTATCACTTCAAGGCGACTCTTCTTCTGAAGTTGGCCCTGTGCTTTGCAAAGTTGGAAATAATTTAATTCCCACCATAACAGTCTATAAAAACCTGAGTGCTCTCTGTTCAGAAACATACTATTTATCCACTCCCAATCGGTGCAAGCCATTTTAAATATAGTGTTGTACTTCTGGCATACAAGGTGACAGTCGCCAGTTAAAAGTAAAGAAAACAATGCCATCGCATATGTCTAAAGCAACGTTCAATGAAAGAAAATACATAAAGAGTCTTACTTTAGAAGTGAGAACAAGCTTGGCTGTCTACAATAAAGACTGAAAACACTAATTACATTCCAGCACTCTAATATGAAAGTCACCAACACCAACAATAGTTAAGTTTATGGCACTTTTAAGTGTTTGGATATATGACTCAATTCACTTTTTCATTTCTGGTTAATAAAGTTTTTGATTTTTTATTTCAGCAGACACGGAAGTTCAGCAAAGAAGCTCTAAGTGCAATAGTATTGGTAGCTTAACCAGGAACAGATTCATGGTGCTATTTCTCTATTCAGAAGGTCAGAAAGGCCAAGGTTAGATAAAAAGTCTACATCAAACCACATAAACATAGGTGCTGCTTCACTGAGTTTAGTAGCCTTTCTGTGTAAAACCCAGCCCTAACTGAAACTTAGTGAGCTTCATTTCTCCCTACCATCTCACATTTCAGATAATGCACAGGAACATTCTGTACCAAACAGTTCACTAAAATGTATCTATCTTCATAATAGGGGAATTATTCACCTTTGTTTCTAATCAGTTTTTGGAACAACTGAAAGTTTGAGAGTTTTCCCTTATGCAGCTTCTATCCCTTCCCACGAGATTAATGAGAATGATAACACAAAGTCACATAAGTTCCTGGTATAACTTTAGGTTGGGGTTTTTTTAAGCATTAAAAGGATTTTGCAAATGCTGGCTATCAGCATCAGCAGAACCCAAGTTTGCTTTCTAACTACTGATGTGCCTTGTACACAAATTTGCTTGGTTCTATAGTTTTATACCATACTGCTAAGAGAAATATGCACATGTACACACAGTGCAATATCAACAACTCTGCACATTTCTTCAGAACTCTGAACTAACGTTTTTAAAGTAGAGTGATGACAATCTCAGATTGCATGGGAAATCAGCTCTGACTAGGCCTGTCAATTGTAAACACCTCCCTAAAACAAACCAAGTCTAAAGGGATTTCTTGAAAGGTCAGGACAAGAACATGTATTTTGTTTGCCATCTTGAAAGTTTTGGACTGACACAGAGTTGTTCTACTCACTCAAACACATTATCATCCAAAAGAATGAAAACATCAGCTGGAAAGAATTATGCAAAAAGGGGACATTCTAAGCTTGCCCTTTGTTCTTTTTTTTCCCTTAAGTCAAAGGTATCACTTCATAAACTCTAGAATTAACATTACCAGCACTGCAACTCATGAGCATTACAGTGCTCATTCTGAAGTCTTGACTGAATAATACAAAGTCAATCATTCCAAACATACGAATGACAGAACAAATGCAGAATCTGAGAAAGCTTTTCTTCACTCAAATAAATCTATACTAGTGAAGTTGCCAAGTAACGTTTATATTGAAAACAGCAACACATTAGTGTAAATTTAACTATGCAATGTTATTTAAAAGTTTCTAGTTTAAGTATCATAAACACCTACTTTAAGAAAAATGACCAAGTCATTCCAAATTTGTCAAAGTTTAAAATCACTACTATTGTAACTCACAGAAGGAGCCCAAACTTCAAGATGATGTTAATAAGCATTCAGAATTTATGCAGTCACAACAAAATAAACTAAGAATGAAAGCAGGCAGAGTAAATACACTCCCATTTTCCTGAGGCCCAAAAGCCCAGCCAACTTCAAAGCTGGTTTCTGGTAATTTTGCACTGTCATAATAAACATGTGCAAAACTTATCTATTAAGACATTGCAGCTTCATTATACAAGCATCAAAAGCTACATGGCATAACCATTTTCCTTTCTGCATGCACCCACTGTGTTTTTCCTGCTATAAACTCTCTCAGTTAAGCTCCCCTCATGCTATCTAACCCACGACTAACTTACCAGTATTTTAGACTGAATAAAACAAGCACAACAGGCAAGCATTGTTATTCTTCACGTAAAGTTTAAACATTTAAAACAATAGTAAATAAACTCCAGTAATAACCATGAAACAATAATGAATAATCTCAAATAACTGTAGCAAAACAAAAGTAAATAATCCAAAATATATTCCTCCTTCAATGGAAAAAACAAACAAACAAAAATATAACACAACACACAAGCAAAACCCCACAACAGAAACACCCCGAAGCTAGCATATAAACATGTCTTATTCTTAAAAGCCACTTGACTACCTACCCATCGCTGGTTCCCTCGACTTACACAGTATGATAAAATACTAACATTATGGACTACGGAACTGAGAAGCTGGAAGTTCTGTGGCTCAACCCAAGACCGTTAAAACGTGGGTGAGGAAAAAAATACGAAGGAAAAAAAAAAAAAAAAAAGAAAGAAAACCGGGTCGGGTTGGAAAAGGCAGGAGGCTGGGTGAAGGAAACTGACGAAGAAACTGGGATGAAATGAAATTCTGTCCCACTTCATTACTCATGACTACCAGCAGGGTTACGGTCCGAAGCTCACGGTCTACTTTTTCAGCGAGAAAGCCCCCCGGCTCCCGGGCGGGGAGGGCGGAATGGCAGGGAGGGGGGG